>NW_026562464.1:935000-1095000 GCF_027474105.1 Poeciliopsis prolifica | reverse complement strand
ATGGCTGCGCGTATATCAGTATAACTCGTCCCATGAAGCTCAGGCAACCAAAATAATTTCTGTGCCGCTTATTAAAAGCAAAAAATGGAAGAGCTACTCAAGCCACAAAAATTCAATTTCCCGTTTGACCCTCTGCATTCAGCAGCAGAGATGTGCTGTACTGTGGCTCATCATGCAGGGCCAGTCCAAGGTTATATGAGGCTGTGAGAGACCAAACTCAAAAGAGGACAAAAAGGTGTTCAAAATAGAAAAATTTCAATTTAATTCTTCAAAAAATGGTAAACAAAAATTAAAGATTCCATACAAAAGTAAAAGTAACAAATTTGAAACTAATTTAACTGAGGTCAACTGAACTCTAACCAAACATAAAACAAAACTGACCTCCAAACAAAGAACAAAAGGCTGCTTAAATAGGGGTGGAGTTTCCTAAATCTACCACATGAGAGGCACAACATAACAAAAGAACAAACAAATACAAAATCAAAAGTATTCTATAAAACAAATGAAGCAAAACAAAGTTTAACTTAGCACACTTAATAAGTGAATATTTAAGTGAAAAGATTAACTAATTCAAATCAACTTGACACAAGTCTACCCCTCCAGTCTCTTAGAAAATGGTTCGTTCCAGTCCCTCCTCCAGCTGGTTTGTCAGCAGCACCTCAAACAAAAAACAAGTGTAAATAAACCATTCAGACAGACATTAACTAAAGTGTTCTTTTCTTCGTTCTGATGGTTCGCCCATTTTACATCACAAACTTGTTGCTGCGGTGGTGGAAGTGGTGCTCCTGCCCAAAACTGTTGCCATAATCAAACGTGCGGCTCACAAAGAAGGCTCTGACGACGTTTCTAGAGGAAATGTGAAAGCTGAAGCAAAACGTGCAGCAGCATTTCCTCTGGACAGCACAATGTCATTAACATCGACTCCGACCACTGTTGATCTGACAGATTTTAATTTTTTTGCAACTCCACATGAAAAAAACCAATAGAAGCAAAAGGGTGCTTCCCTTCAACATTCAATCTGGATTGGCCCAAATCAAAATCCCTGTTTACCACATTTTTTCCATCCTTTCTGTGTGTGACTTATGGAGTCGACCACGCGTCACATGGCCATATGCTGAAAGAGATGGACCTGAATTGATTTACTGTCAATTTTTCAAAGTTTGCTCAAAATTTTTGCAAAAACTGCTTAATTTGTGCCTCAAACAATATTTCTAGAGGACAAAAACTGACAGGTGCAGGAGCTCACACCACAGTCACAGCGCCTTTTCAACATGTAATGATTGATTTCAACTCCGGCTGAAAGGAGAAAATATTGTTTGGTGATGGTTGATATGTTTTCTAAGTGGGTTGAAGCGTTCCCAGTTAAGACAGCTGATGCCTTCACAGTGGCAAAAATCTTACTGAGGGAAGTGATTTGCCGCTGGGGAGTGCCAAGAAAAATCTCTAGTGACAATGGCACACATTTTGCAAATAAAATTTTGAATGAAATTTCAAAAATGTTAAATCTGGATTTAACAAAACATTGTTCATATCACCTTCAATCAGGGGGCGCTGTTGAACATGTAAGCTGAAATTGACCAAAATTTGTGAACATACAGGTCTCAACTGTTTGTTCAAGTTCTTCCCATTGCTTTGATGTACATGTGGATGCGAAGAAAAGAGAAACACAATCTCAGTCCTTTTGAAATTATTTTTGCAGCTCCACCAAATATCGGAATGGGACCGCCAATGAAATCTGACATCAGTTTAACAACATGCAATGATAACATAATTACGTATTGTCTTTCTCTAACAGATAAATTAAGAATAATCAGACAGCAGGCCCAAGGAGGACAACCTGCACCCGTGAGCAAACCATTAGATAATCTCCAGCCTGGAGATTTTGTGTTCATTAAAAATTTCAGGAGGAAGAACTGGTGTTCCCACCGCTGGCTGGGACCATTTCAAGTGCTTTTGACGACACACACCGCTGTTAAGGTCGCAGAGAGGTCCACCTGGGTTCACGCTAGCCACTGTAAGAAGTTCACGAGGTTCCATCGTCATATCCTGCGGGACCAGTCCAGAGCCTAGAGAACGAGGCTCCACCAAGCACCTCTGAAAAAATAGAGTTGCCAACACAGTTGGACCACGCCTAGCTGAGGCAGCATTAAGAACATGGACGGGGCGAGGCAGCGTCGCAGAACACCGACGTGGATTAAGGACGCCATACTATGCTGGTGCTTCCTCTTGATATGTGTGGTAATGGCTCTAGCCATCTGGAATCTCCTGCCGATCCGGAATGTGGCTACAACAAATCACACACATGCAGTCCCAGAAGGCCCAGCAGTACTCAACAGGAGCAGATGCTCTACCAACAGTGAGATACACTTGTGTGGAGAAAAGCAGGCTTCGAAAGGGGGCATTCAGGTGTGTGTGCGCCCTGATTCTTCAGTTGGCCTCATGATTCCGTGGTTTGCCTTGAACACCAATACTGGATCAGGAAACGGACAGAAATACAAGAAATGCAAGTGGTACATGATGAATGAGGTTAGGCTCACGTCCTGGTCTGCTCTCGTAGCAGATGGACGCCGAAATGGGGAACAATTCCCTATGCCAGACACCATATGAAACTTTTCACTATGGTTAAAACGACGCAAGGACTACACATCACGGTAAACACAGCGAAAGGTTCAATCATACCACCCTCATCTTTGCCCATATTATCTAACTGTTGGAAGTTTTACCTATGTGCTCATTCATCAGGAAAGGATCCACAATTTCTTTTTGTTATTTGTGAGGGGGGGATGTAACTGTTGTCTCACCATATTCTCCCACAGGTAGTTCACTGGAAAAACTAACGGCTGATGACTGGTTCAGAGTAACGACAGGTATATCATTTTCTACAAATAATTGGTTATTGTTGACTGAAAGTGCTGCGAATGTATCTAATACTGACTGTGTTGTCTGCATGGGACCGCGTCCTGTGCTTAGGATAATCCTGGCCCTTCTTCCCGCTTGAATGTGATCTCGATGTCATGACTAAAACTAATCCATCTTCCCATTGTAGCCAGTGGGACAGTATTTACCCTCTCACTAAAACTGATCTTAGAAAACCGGTGTTTTCAAAAACTGTAGCAAATTTGTGTCTTGACAGTTTGTCTGACTTTACATGAGTCACAGCACTACATGTAGAGAATGCAAAACTCAGATCATTACATGTTTTCACTTGACTACTTATGAAACTTACAAAAGGGTGGGAAGGGAACAAAATGTTCTTCCTTATATTTAGAACCCTGTGTTATCCAGCATTCCTGTAAGGCGTAGGGAAGCTTTTCTGCTATTGGGTTAACCTGCCTGGCTGTGTCAAAATAGGCTAAACCTGGTAATTTTCCACCTGACTTAGCGGACTGAACCTCCATTAAAATATCCCCCAGTTCTCTAAGACGTTGCCTCTCTAAAACTCTCTGCCACATTGCAGGTCAAAAACGCTGGACAGACTGAATTTGAACAAAAACAAAACTTAGCAACAATCCTGCCATGAGGGGGTAGTAAAACAACACACTTAGATACTAAGAGATCTGAATATCACAACGCATTCATCAAATGGCTCAATGTTGGCAGAGACTATTTAGAAGTGTTTGGGAACTATCTTTCCTCAATGATCTTGCTCTCATTTTCTTTGAAAACAAGTGCAAACAATTTAATGTATTTTTGGAGACATGAATATATGTGTATTAATGTTCCCTCTAAGCTGCGCGCCTGCGCAATCGCACACTGCTCACATATTCTCAGCGCACAAGAAAATCTATGTAGCGCATAAAATAAAGTCCAACGTAAAGTGGACATTGAGCTCAGACGTCAGTTTTGACTATGGACCAATAAAAAAATTTTTCCGTACTACTTTGCGATCGAACTCAGTGAGTGACAGGAATCCAGCCAATGATACAATACGGTTCACTTTCGCTACGCAGCCAATCAGCACACGCTGATTGGCTGTATTTACGTGGGTTACGTACCTTGGTCATATGCGCCGTGCAGGTGAGAATAGTGCGGTAGAGTTAAGAAACGTGAAAGCCATCACCTTATCATGTCTACGTGGGACATCCACTCACCAAGCCAAAGTAAAAAAAAAGAAATTCACTTCTTCTAAGATCAAATGGAATCAAATCAAATAAAAGGAATGTTCTGCATTTGATGTTGAGTTCAGACTTTTGACTATGGATAAGCAGACATCTGTACACTGGCAAAGAAGTATGAGGCCATTCTCCTCCATCCACAGATTATGGAGGCCATTAACAGTCAATATGCTGAATTCAAGTACATAAAACAAGAAGCAGACTGACCCATCAACCTGGGCTAAGTGAACAACCACTGAAGAAGCAAGAAGACGTGAGAAGACGTGAGAAGACGTGAGAAGCGAGAAGGGCAGACGTGAAAAAAACTGTAATTAAATATTTTACAAGAATTTATACTGCATCACAAGCTACAGAAAACATTTTATTGTGCAAAATGTGAATGTTTTAATATGAACAAACATTTATGTCTGAAAGGTGTAATGTCTCATTTCTCACTCTGGCTGAAGCAGGACTCTTACTTATAGCATGCATCTCATGAACAGCAATGTTTTCTTTTCTTTTTTTTAATTTTAATTGAGCAAATCACTTAAATTAAAAGCAAACAAATGAAAATTGCTGATGTAATTTGATTTTTTTAATAAGCCATGCAACTTTCTATGATCCCAGATTTATGATACTTGTGCGTGGCCACGCCGTGTACACTGATGATGCTCACAGTGGTCCTCAGTGTGCCCAGGAAGCTTGTGTGTACGCCCAGACACATGAAAAATTAGAGGGAACATTGATGTGTATGTCTTTTTTTCCTGCACTAACTCGCAGCAAGCATCAAATCCAAGCATAGAAAATGACTACAAGTCTGAAGCTTCTTTTACACTGCAGCCTGAAGTTACCCAATTCAGATTTTTTAGTCTAGTCTAATTTTGAGTCAATTTTAACTAATAAAGACCCTTCCAGTCAGTCGGTGCTGTCAGAACATGCTCCAGGCTCCTAGTTCATGGTAAACATTAAGTCCTGTAGTAACGTAAAAGATGCAAGTTTGTTATCGATTTTGCCATGGAGTCAGCTCTTCCACTGACTCCAGTGTCTACCCACTGACAGACTGTAGATGTCAGAGCCTCAGAAGATGGCAAAAAGCCTCTCGGTCTAGGAGCAGAACCCCATCATTAATGGGGAGGTAAGGTGGGTTTGGGTTAGGATTAGTAGTGGATTAGTCTTTATGTCAGATGTTGCTGTGGTTTATTCAGATTATAAGGAATTGAAGGAGTGAACAGCTTTCCAGTAACTGGAGGAATGGATCAAATCTGCAGGAAAGAACTGGTCCTGAGGGTTGTTAATGGTCCAGAGGTGAACAAATTGTGGTGGAGCCAGTCAGTCAAACTGGATCATACCAGTCTGTCTTCCAATTGACTGAATAACCAGCGGGGTTTCCACCAGAAAAATTGCCAAGTCCAGTAGTCCACCGGGGTTTGTATTAAAAGATATTAAGTTGACAGAAAATGTAAAATATTGCGAGGAAATTATATGTTACTGGAAGACATTGCTGATAGTACCTGCAAATATAGCTTCAAAAAAACAACAAATAAAATAAAATGCAATTAAAGTAAATATAAATTCTTTACACTTATGTTAATCTAAATTAAGTAATAATTTAGTAGATCTAAAAACACAATGAAATGCTGATCACATTTAGAACCGATCCATTTGACTACTCGGTCAATTGAACTAGGCCTCGTCTCCCAGATTTCACTAAATCCATGGTGAAATGCTGTGAGACATGCTGATGTTTTTTGCAGCACGAGAGGCCCCTAAATCAAATTCTGCTCAAGGCCTCTGTGGTAGATCCTCCTACCACCAACACACAGTGTTAGTATTTATTTTTTCTTTATTTTAGTTACAGTTTAGAGTCTGTTATGTCAGTTATTTCATTTAGACATATATTTTCTAATGGGTGCTGTGAAGTGCACAATTCATATACTGAGGTCCAGACAAAAGTCAGGGAGCAAAAACAAGGCCAGAGATCACTTCAGTGAATTTTATTATCTATTCAGTGAACAAAGATGGCACGTGCAAAGTATATACAAAAGACATGCACGGCATCTTAAAAATAAAAATAAATGAACTTGTAATCCAAAAAATACAATAATAAATTTAACAGCCAACACTAAGTACATTCTGATGACGTCACCACATCACGCAACTCTCTCCCTGTGTGTCACAATCCAGAAACAAGCCAATTGAAAATAAAGCCGGGAAAATGTTTCAAAATGACAGATAAGGATTAATGTTAACTGAAGCGGGAACACCGCCTGTGACCCATGATGAACCGTGCCAGTTTAAGCTGCAACAAAACGTAAGTCAGCGATTGTGTGTGTTTGTGTATGGGCGTGCTAATGCGGACTCTTTAATTAGGTCCTAGCTCGTGACGGCTCCTCCGTCACAATCACTCAATAACCAGTAACATACCACTATGTGGCATGAGAAGCCGCCCAATCCTTCCAGCCAACAGTCGACATTATGACAGCAGGAAAATTCAAGACAGAAAAATCTCTTCAGGTCCACTTGCTGATTAAACAACTAAATGGAAGGAGTGGGGCAAATTTCACAACAAGACCTCATAAAACCCAATTATTCAAGCCAGCAGTAATTGACCAGTTCAGTCTGTTGTTTCATATGAAACCTAGTGAAAACCAGCAGACAGGATGTAGACTAGATTCAAACTGGACATGTTTATTATCTTTTTAATATTTTTGTTTAGATTCTAAAGCAGAACTAAAATAAAACAGCCTTCATAAATCAATTGAATAAATTTACAGAAAGACCTGTGACTGCTTGGGTCTGTGAATGGGTCACAAGTTCCTCCACCTCTGGTTGCTCAACCTTGACCACAGGGGCTCAGTGTAGGTCACACACTGGTCCAAAATAGTGTTTTAGGAGTGATTGTGTCCTGAAGCACTAAATTCTGCCTCAGTCGATCTAAGCTAAGACAGGAACAATCCCAAACTAATGTTCACCCCGAGAGACACATCTCCTGCTGTCCAACGTGGCTCGTCCTGCAGACCTTTACTTTGCCTTCGCTGCTTTTCTTGGACTAAACCTGAGGCTTTGCTATTTCCCTCACACTTCTATTGAGCAAGCTCTGAACAGGAGGCAACATGGATCTGAGGTCAACTCATCTGGACAGAAGCTCCCAGAGCCAGTTAGACATTCTGGCACATGGGCGCGTGTTAATGCAGAGTGTCGTTCAGTCAGACTGATGAAGAGCTAGATCAGGAAACGCTGCTCACAGGGAAACATTTGGCTGTGACTGTACATGCAAATCAGCACGCTCTGTAGAGCTGCAGAGCTACAGCAGTGTCACAATAACTGCTTCAATGGTTCACACTGGAGACAGAATGAAATATTACAATATACTGAGAGGAGTTTAACATACCATTTCTCAGGTCGCCTTTTTTCTCTGCAAGAGACAAACCATCAGTCATGGTTACTCAGCAGTCAGCAGACACACAGGACAGTCTGACTGAGGGTGAAGGGATTATTATTATTTTAGGAGGAATGAAGGCTTGCTGAGGTTTAGAGGAGATGTTAGAAACAGGAGCGGCAGCAGAGAAGATCTTCAGGGTGCTGCAGCACCATCCTGCTGCGGCACAACTACCTCCACAAGGTTTAAGACCTCAGAGTGACCAGGGTTTCAATCAGTGCATCAGAAGCCTGGCAGGTTGTTTTTAATACACTGGTAAACTCCATGCATTTTAGCCTATATTCATTTTTCTTGTAGTTAACTTTCCAATTAAAACTTCAAATTAAATGTCAATTTAAAATCTTTTTATTCGTCTCTGCTGAAGCAATTAAATCAAATTTAACAGCATCAATATTCCCAATACGCAAATGTTAAAATTCTAGTATAGATGATGAAAACTGACAATTTAAAATAAAAGCTGGAAAATACATTGTATTGTGATATGCTAAATTCATGGCGTAAATATGAAATCCCACATGCAGAGATAGTCAAGTTTCTGAAACACTGACTGCTTCCCAAATAACTAAATAACTCAAAACTTACCGCAAAGTTTTATGAAACAGGAGAAATATTTACTGATTGTTTTGTCAATCAGTAAATACTCAGAAACAGAGAACAAACTAGCTAGCTGCAGCTAGTCATGTCTACTAACTTGTAAACATTTGAATAAATAAGTAGAAGCAAGATTTGAATGTGTTTATTTCCCTGTGTCCCGTATGTGTATCAGATATTCCTTTAGAAAAAATAGGAAACAAATTTCAGACACTGTTGTGAAATGAAAACAGCGTTGCACGGAGGGGGAGGAGAAATGGGGCCATGAAAGCTAAAAGTCAAAACACAGATTTTCATTACAGACATTATTGTAATGTCCATGATAGGTGGAAGAAATGAAAATACACAAAGTTCTTATTGTTAGGATAGGTGCACAAGCTTTTATTGTTTGCAGGGTTTTTTATCTGACATATTTTGGTGTTGAGCATTATTATTTCCTTTTAAAAATATTAAACAAGATTTCTAGTTTAGAATATAATGTTTGCATTTTTAAAAGAATTACAGGGGGGTGAAAGTGTAAAACAAATGTTCTGTTGATCCACAACAGTTTAGTGTATTTAATATTTAAATACAGAGGTGTGATTGATAGTTCTGTTGCGAGTTTGCATGTTCTCCCTGTGCATGGTGGGTTCTCTCTGGGTACTCCGGCTTGGTCCTCACATCTAACTTTTTCTCTGCAAACACAGGTTAATTGGTCTCTCTAAATTTTTCATAGGTGTGAGTGTGTGTCCTGTCTGTCTCTGTGTTGACCTACAACAAATTGATGACCTGTCCAGGATGACCCTGCCTCTTGCAAAATGGATGGATGGAAGTATTTTCATTTTCATTTGGTAAATGAAAATACCAAAGGCAAATGTAAATCAATCTACTTTTTCTTTTCTTTGACACATTAAACCTTTTAATTTAGCATATATTTATGTATGAATATTTTTTGTGTAGTGACATTATAAAATTATATATATATCTTTTTTTTTTTTTTTTTACAATATTGTCATGCTGTTGGTCCGTGTTGTCTTCATGAAGGACTGATCAGAACTCTGATATGTTTTTGTAGTACCTAACCCTGATTTAAACACAACACCAGGTTACGCCTGATTTTCTGCTGTGTTCCCTGATCTACATGTTAAGAGATTCTTTGAAGAACCTTTTGAACAGGCGCATCTGGTTTACATTCAAAGTCTATGTGGACTACAGGTCATGCTAGACTTTTTTGTTCGTCATTGTCTTGACTGACACTATCAAAAAAAAAAAAAAATCTGTCATGTACTATTTTTACTTGTCATATTCCAATATTAACTTAAGCTATTTAGCCGGATTTTTATGCGGTTTAGTCAATATTCACCAATATTCATCTAACTTTTTCTTTGTAGTGACACAAACCACTTACAATAACTTGTAACAAATTAAACTAAATGAGTCCACAGTAATTACCAGCTCTTCACTTGGTGGGGTCTGAACACACAGCCTCACAAATTCCTACTGGTTGCATCTGCAGAGAAATTTGCGCTGGTTCATTGGTCAGCTATGTCTGTCTCATCCAAACTGATCAATTGAACTCTGAGTTTTTTTATGAGAATATTTTTGCATGGATTTGCTTCTCCGAAACGGACAGATGTTACATCTGCCAGGTCCTCCAGAAAGCTGCTCTCCTGGGTATGGGAGGGTAACGTCTTCCAGCTCCATTTGTTAAAACCGCAGAGTGAGTTAGGTTTAATTCTTAATTATAACCTGTCAAATGATGGACAGGCTTCCAATTTTCCCTTGTTTAAAAAAAACAACTGCTCAAATACGGAAAATATTCTGCTAATGCGACCTCTGATGTGGAGGTGTATCAAGGGCCGCTGTGACGTTTTTCAAGCGTCTAGCGCGGTGAGATTAGAACTGCTCAGAGCGTTTGAAGCATCAAGAGTGTCTGACCGACAACAATGATTAGAGCTGACTCGTTTCACGCGCCCTCCACACACCTCCACATAGACTTTGAATGCAAACTAGATGCACAGATTGCTAGTTGTAGGACAAATTGTCAAATGCATCGAACTAGAAGCGTAAAACACGTTTTTGACACGCAAAACGCTTTTAGTATGAACACACCATTAGAGCATATGCAGACTAGATGCATTTAGACTGAAGAGATACTTGCACTGGATTGTATTTAGAGGTACCAGAGTAAAGGGGGATTAAATATTAACAATACTTTTCAGATTTTTACTTTAAAAAATTGTGAAAATTATTCTAATTCATAATCTGATACTGCTTTGTGTGGTTCCACCCTTTTAGATGGCAGTAACACCCAGTAATATGACATGTGGAAAAGGTAAAAAAATAGAGCTGGCACAGGCGTGGGGTGGGGGTGGCGCAAATGTTTGAAGTTATAAGCAGACTGGTCACAGCGGCTGAAAAAGACCCACTCAAACGGCGACACTCACCTGACTTCCGCTGCCTCCGGTTGAGCAGGTCGCTGACAGTCATCCTGAAACGCTTGGCTTCTTCTTCACTGGCAAAGTTCAGGCCCACTTGGCAGCTCTAAGGGAGAGTGGAGAAAGGAATGAGGCAGAGAAGCAGCACTGAGCTGATGCCGAGGCAAACACGTTTGTGGGCCAGCAGTCTGACACTTACGTCTCCTGGAAAGGTGATGAAGTACGGCCTGGGGCAGCTGATTGAGAAGCTGTGGTAGAGTTCCTGCTCAAACATGCTCTTCCCTTCCTGCAAGAACAGGCGAGTACAAAAACATAAAGAATAGACGCCTCATGAACTGCTCTATTGTCACTGACGTGAAGTAGGGCTGATGTTGGAGTGGTTGCCTGTTCCAATCGATGTTGTACGTTTGGCAGGCGCAATTAAGAATCAGTACATTTAATCAACCATAATTTGTTAAATACTAAACAGATTTTCATGCTTTTTGCTGGAAGCTTTATTCAAACAGCAAACATAGCTACATGTGCAAAGACATTTATTTTTCTGTAACCATTTTTGAACTGGATTGGTTGAGCATATATTTAGTAATATACATATTTACGTAAATATACAAACAAAACAATACACATTATAGAGAAAAAAAATAAAAATAATAAATTGTAAAGAAAAAATTCCACATAGGAAAATAAGAAGGTAAAGAAATGCAAATGCTTGCTTTAACAGCAGCACGTTCAGCAAGGATTTATAGAAAACAGCGTGACAGAGTTCTTTACGGTGAGTGGGAAATATCGAAGTTTAATCTGACTAGGGGAATCATGTTTATAAGTTGCACATTTACAGAATGGAGATGCTTTGTATTCACAAATACCCATTCAAAAAGCTGGAATGGCTCAACTGAAGGATGACTGTCTGACCTGTCAGCACCTCCAGCTGGACCGGCACCAGTAAGGCAGAGCTCATTTAAGTTCTGCACAGAGCTAAACCATCATTAACATTTCCCAGCAGGTCAATATGTCTCTCAAAATCTTTTCCTTTTATTTTATTGATTTTGAGTGTGTTATGTTATTGTCTGAGGATAAATGCTGTTCAGTTTCGTAATTTACGTTTAAACAATAAAAGATTCAAATTATGAAAAAACGTTGAGTGCGTTTCAGAGTATTTAGGTGTCTAAATTCTCCCTAAGTGTGTGTGTGTGTGTGTGTGTGTGTGTGTGTGTGTGTGTGTGTGTGTGTGTGTGTGTGCATGGTTGTTTGTCCTGTCCGTCTCTGTGATGCCCTGCGACAGACTGTTGACCTGTCCAGGGTGACTCCACTTCTCGCCTGAAACGTTCACTGGGACCAGCAGCCCTGCTGACCCGCTAGGGACAAGAGTGTACAGAAAATGGATCGTTGGATGAATGGATATATATCTTTGTGCCATTTCTCTCTTTTCATCAACTTTGGCCAGATGGGGATAATCCCCACCAGTATTTTGTATACCTTTTTGCCTTTATGTGCCTGCATTTGTTTGCCGAGGGTAACTCAGCAGCAGCTGCACCGTGTTCAAGGAATTACTGTTTTTTTTTTTTTTTATTCCTTTGTAAAACATAAATGGCAAGTCCTCTCAGTGATCTATATTAGTAGATTGACTTATTGTGCTTTGCAATAGTTGGGAATATCGGTGGTGAGGAAAATGACAATCAATAAAAGAATCTGAAAAGGGGACACAATGTTTTGCTGTTAATTGTCAACACTAAAACAGCAACAAGGTTCAAGAGAATCACTTTTCAAAGGTCAGTAAAAAGCACTAATTCAAAAGATATATGAAGAAAGTGGGAAGCAGGTTAGTCATGCTATTGCTCAACTTTGACCAAAACACAGCGAACTAAGACTATATATCTGTGGCATATTGTGCAGCCCTAGTGGGATTGTATGTCTCATCTGCCTCTTCTGTGTTGTTCACTGTCAGTGAGTGTACAGTAAGTAGCTGGAGGTGTTGGACATAAAGCTAGTCTTACCTTGATGTCAAATACTCTGATGAAGTATGACCTCTGGGGATTGTCTTTGACCAAACATGCCACTCCACAGCACCTCTTCACCCAGCTGCAGCTCCGCTCGGCTCGGTACACCTGCACCACAGCCGAACACAAGGTCTGCACACACAGGTAGACAAGATATTGATCAAATGCTGGTGTTTGGTTTCTTGAAGCAACTAGAAGTGACCAGCAGCAAAGCAGCCTCATGAAGCCAGAAGTTGTTGACAATAGATTCAAACAAAGGTCAGGAAAAGGAGACCACAGCAAATCAAATCAGGAGGAAAATTAAAATAACCTTTCATTTAATATTTCAAATATTTTATCGGAACCACTAGGATTTTTCTCTCCAGCTACATCAGCAAAAGCTACAGCAACACTGAAAGCTACAGTTACAGCAATAGCTGCAGAAGCTACAGTTACAGAGATTACTACAGCAACAGCAGCTACAGAATCATCAAAAGCATCTGAAGTATCATCAAGAGCAGTAGCAGCTACAGCAACAACTGAACTGGTTCTGGTCATACATCTACAATACACAGAGCCAGATGTTACTCCCTTTAAACATGTCCATATTTTGTCTCATGACAACAATATATCTCAGTATCTTTTATTGGTTTCTATACTATAGCAGAGGAGCAACCTCAGTGTAGTGAAGAGGTGAAAAAAATAGGCTGCTGGCAGGCATTCAGACTTCTATCTCTTGTTGAAAATTTTTTTTGCCAAAAATAAAAAAGTATATGAGAACTACCAAAACTAGAAAATAACTAATGTCCACATATTTGCATTCAAACATTTCATGTTCAGAACTTGTTTTCAGTGATGACTGCCTTCCAAACTAATGGTCAAGTTAAGAAATGGTCAAGTTAAAGTCACGGAGCACCATATTAGATAAGTTAATGTTTATGGGTTCATGTCTAGTGGGGACAGGAAGTATTTTTCCCACCTAAACAACAAGAGAAGTCCCGTGGAATTCTTAACCCTCCCACTCCCCCAATCTCTTCCATGGTTCGCTGCCAGCCCTGCAGAGCTGAAAGAGCAGGGATGCTCCTAAAAGTTGCAGCTTCCAACACTGAGCCCACAGCTGCAGAAAACAACATGCGGCGCCACATTTGTTTCACGTGTAAACAGCCTGAAAGAACTCAGTAACTAACATTTACTGTGTGTACTCCAGCTCTTCTTTCCGTCAGAGACATTGCAAATGAGGATAAAGTGGTCATCTATCGGCCACCTGATGCACAGCTAGCAGCGATGTATTTAAACAGTATTATTACTGGGCTGAGGACCAGCGGGGCTCTGGTGCACCTGCTCCAGCCAGCAAGACGGTAAACAAACAGCGGAACTTACAGCGCATTTCCTGCCCAGATAGCCGAACAGACAGTCGTTCTCCTGCGGGGTGAGAAGCAGCGAGCCGACGTTTATAGTCCTACGGGGCGGATGGTGGCTGTTCATGACTCCTAATTCGCTTAGATTCCCTGGCGGCGGGGCTCTTGTGCGAGAATTGGACTCAACTGTCTCTCCTCAGGATTAATATTCCATGCGGGCTCCGGCCGCTATGGCCTGCAACCATCTCCGCTCAGGAGAACCGAGCAGGAAGGCACGGCCTCCACTTCAGGATGCTCTCTGCTTGGGAAAATTCCTTCAATTCTTCGTCTGGTGAAAACCTAAAGTAGCGTACAGCATAAATGTCTGTAGTTGGCTTAACACGCAACTTTCATTTGGGAAGTCCAGCAGCCTGGGGAGCAGAGGAAGGATCCAACATGGCAGACGGAGGGTGAGGACCACTTTAAACTGGGACTGGGGGGAGATGTCTGCAGTTAACTAGCACCTAACGCCTCGGTCCTCGCTCGCCAGCTGAACCAGTAACCAGAATAACACAGAGACAGGGCTTGTGAACTACCAACGCCGGAATATTGCTTGTAGTCGAAACGAAGCGTGGCCGTGTTTCCTCCCAGAGAATGGTTCGGCCCGCTGGACCCACAGACTGTCTATGGTTGTAGCAGGAGGAATGCTGCTCTGCGGAGGAAAGAGGGACGGAGGGAGGAGGTAAGGAGGGATGGAGAAGGGGTATGGTAAGCCGTTTTAACATAAATTCGGTTTTGCCGCCCTTACATTCCAGATATCTCAAATTGTTTTATGATTAGATGTTTTAGCAATTTAAGATATCTCTAATTACATTTTGATAAGACAAAATACCTACATTCTGAAGAGTCGAAATGTCAGATTTACCATTGTTTTGTATGTGTATGGCAAGCCGCGTTAACATAAATTCGGATTCGTCTGACTATTCGTAATTACATTTCAGATAACTGAAAATGCATTTTGACTAGACAAAACTACATTTTGACTATCCCTAATGGTAATTTGAGATATCTGCATTTACATTCTGACTAGTAAGAATAATAATTCAAGATATCTTCAATTACATTTTGATTAGTCAAAATTTCTTTCAAGATATCTCAAATTACGTCACTGGATTCACGTATCCGGAATTACGATTTAAGATATCTTGAACGTAATTATCAGTAGTCAAAATTACAATTTTAGATATCAGAATTAAGAATGACGTTGAAGCTCCTTTGTGCTGTCCAAACAGTTGCCTGCAGAATTTTATATTTCCTGCACAAAATTGTCCGTAAATGCCACAAATGAGAAAAAGCTCAGCAATGTTGGAAAAGCGGAGAACGCAAAACGTCATAAACTATAAGACTGCTAATGATGTCTGCAAAAAATATCCTGTTTATTCATTTCCGACAAACCGAATGCTCTTAAAAACAGCTTTGAAAAGCTAAAACTGCTATTGTCAATCCATTTTCAACATGAAAGTTTTGCATTTTCAAACAACTTTTTTTCGTTTTTTCTGTTTTTCATTGTTTTATTAAACTTTCAAATTGCCACGTAAATCAGTGATGCTTTGACTAGACAGAATGCTAATTCAAGATATCAGTAATGTCATTTTGACTAGTCACAATGTTCATTTAAGATATCTTACATAGAAAAGTTGAATAATTCAAGATATCTCTAATTAATTTAGAGCTATGTTAAAAGAAATTTTCCATCCATCCATCCATTTTCTGCCACTTATCCGAGATCGGGTCGCGGGGGTAGCAGCCTAAGAAGGGCGGCCCAGACTTCCCTCTCCCCAGCCACTTCCTCCAGCTCCTCTGGGGGAATCCCGAGGCGTTCCCAGGCCAGCCGAGAGACATAGTCCCTCCAGCGTGTCCTGGGTCTTCCCCGGGGCCTCCTCCCGGTGGGACGTGCCCGAAACACCTCACCAGGGAGGCGTCCAGGAGGCATCCTGACCAGATGCCTGAGCCACCTCAACTGGCTCCTCTCGATGTGGAGGAGCATCGGCTCTACTCTGAGTCCCTCCCGGATGACCGAGCTTCTCACCCTATCTCTGAGGGAGAGCCCAGCCACCCTACGGAGAAAACCCATTTCGGCCGCTTGTATCCGAGATCTCATTCTTTCGGTCATGACCCAAAGTTCATGATCATAGATGAGGGTAGGAACATAGATCGACCGGTAAATTGAAAGCTTTGCTTTTTGACTCAGCTCTCTCTTCACCACGAGGGACCGGTAGAGTGCCTGCTTCACGGCGGACGCCGTGCCAATCTGCCTGTCGACCTCCCGCTCCCTTCTTCCCTCATTCATGAACAAGATCCCAAGATACTTGAACTCCTCCACTTGAGGCAGGACATCCCCATCGACCCGGAGGAGGCACTCTACCCTTTTCCGGCTCAAGACCATGGTCTCGGACTTGGAGGCAATGATCCTCATCCCGGCCGCTTCACAGTCGGCTGCGAACCGCTCCAGCGAGAGCTGCAGATCATGTCCCGATGAAGCCAATAGGACCACATCATCCGCAAAAAGCAGAGTTGGAATCCTGACGCCACCAAAACAGATCCCCTCTACACGTTGGCTGCGCCTTGCAATTCTGTCTATAAAAGCAATGAACAGAATCGGTGACAAAGGGCAGCCCTGGCGGAGTCCAACCCTCACCGGAAACGAGCCCGACTTATTGCCGGCAATGCGGACCAGACTCTGACACCGGTCATACAGGGACCTGATAGCCCGTATCAAAGGGCCTGGCACCCCATACTCCCGGAGAACCCCACACAGGGCACCCCGAGGGACACGGTCGAACGCCTTCTCCAAGTCCACAAAGCACATGCAGACTGGTTGGGCGAACTCCCATGCACCTTCCAGGACCCTGCTGAGGGTGTAGAGCTGGTCCAGTGTTCCACAACCAGGACGAAAACCACACTGCTCCTCCAAAATCCGAGGTTCGACTACCCGACGGACCCTCCTCTCCAGGACCCCTGAATAGACCTTGCCAGGAAGGCTTAAGAGTCTGATCCCTCTATAATTAGAGCACACCCTCTGATCCTCCTTTTTAAACAGGGGGACCACCACCCCAATCTGCCAATCCAGGTCTACTGCCCCCGATGTCCATGCGATACTGCAGAGTCGCGTCAACCAACACAACCCTACAACATCCAGAGCCCTGAGAAACTCCGGGCGAATCTCATCCACCCCCGGGCCCTGCCATCAAGGAGCTTTTTAACCACCTCGGCGACCTCGTCCCCAGAGATCGGAGAGCCCAACCCAGCATTCCCAGGCTCAGCTTCCTCAATGGAAGGCATGTCGGTGGGATTGAGGAGGTCTTCGAAGTACTCCGCCCACTTGCCCACAACGTCCCGAGTCGAGGTCAGCAGAACACCATCCTCACTATAAACAGTGTTGGTGCTGCACCGCTTCCCCCTCCTGAGCCGTGTGGAAAGTCTTTTTCCATGGCCTCTCTGAACTCCTCCCACATTCGAGTTTTTGCCTCAGCAACCACCCGAGCCGCACGCCCCTTCGCCTGCCAGTACCCATCAGCTGCTTTCGGAGTCCCATGGGCCAAAAAGGTCCGATAGGACTCCTTCTTCAGCCTGAGAGCATCCCTCACCGAAGGTGTCCACCAACGGGTTCGAGGGTTGCCACCACGACAGGCACCGACAACCTTGCGACCACAGCTCCGATAAGACGCCTCGACAATGGAGGCACGGAACATGAGCCACTAAGACTCAATGTCCCCCGCCTCCCCCAGGATGTGTTCGAAGCTTTGCCGGAGATGGGAGTTAAAGCTCTGTCTCACAGGGGACTCTGCCAGACATTCTTAGCAGACCCTCACAACACGTTTGGGCCTGCCAGGTCTGACGGGCATCCTCCCCCACCACCGGAGCCAACTCACCACCAGGTAGTGGTCAGTGGACAACTCCGCCCCTCTCTTCACCCAAGTGTCCAAGACATACGGCCGCAGATCTGATGAAACGATGACAAAATCGATCATCGAACTGTGGCCTAGGGTGTCCTGGTGCCAAGTGCACATATGGACACCCTTATGCCTGAACATGGTGTTCATTATGGACAATCCGTGACGAGCACAGAAGTCCAATAACAGAACACCACTGAAGTTCAGATCGGAGGGAGCGTTCCTCCCAGCCATGCCCCTCCAGGTCTCACTGTCTTTGGCCACGTGAGCGTTGAAGTCCCCCAGTAGAACGAAGGAGTCCCCAGGAGGGGCACTCTCCAGTGCCCCCTCTAAAAGGGTGGGTAGGCTGAACTGTCGTTCAGCACAAACGACAGTCAGAACCCGTCCCCCCACCCGTAGGCAGAGGGAGGCTACCCTCTCATTCACCAGGGTAAACCCCAACGTACAGGCGCCGAGATGGGGAGCAACAAGTATGCCCACCCCTGCTCGACGCCTCTCACCGTGGGCAACTCCAGAGTGGAAGTACATCCAGCCTCTCTCAAGGAGGCTGGTTCCAGAACCAGAGCCATGCGTCGAGGTGAGACTGACTAATTCTAGCAGGAACCTCTCAACCTCACACACCAGCTCCAGCTCCTTCCCCACCAGAAAGGTGACATTCCACATCCCAAGAGCCAGCTTCTGTAACCGAGGATCGGACCGCTAGGACCCCCTCCACATAAAAAGCTACGGTGGGCCAGATTTGGCCCCTGGGCCTTGAGTTTGACACATGTGCCATAGACCCTGAACATTTGCCTCATCTGACATTTCCAGATATCTTTTCATACCTGGTCTGTGGTGTCTGTGTTTACGCGGCGAATCAATTCAAGAATTATAAGTCAATGGAGGCATATGTCGCGTTTACGAATGGCTGGGTACATGATTTGGACAGTGCATGTAAATCATGTGATTATTTGCACTTATTTTTGTATTGCAATTTTTCTATAAAATGAATTACCTCAGATGGTCGCCACATTTGTTACCTGTAATGTTCACCTACATAAAATTCTGGGACAAGCTTTTTTTCATTATATGTTCACTTACCTGAAATATGTTAAATCTAACAAGTATTTATTTAATAAAGTGTGATTTATTTCATAACATTTTTTGTCACCTTTATTGTTCACTCTGAAGTGTTTTGATTACATCAAATGTTTAAAGATGATGGGCTCTTTCATCTGATTTCTTACATGAAATTTACTGCAAACTGTCAGATTTTATAAGCGTTTACTTTAATCACATAACATGTTTATTTAAAAATGTAATCTATTTCATTACATTTATATTTATTATATGAAATATTGTAATTAAATTTTCACTTAAAATGTTATCCATTTCACCTGTTTACATGCAACTTCAAGTGCTTGAATCAAATGTTTTATGTTAACCACATTGATTTATTAAATGAGAGAAAACAGCCACTTCCATGTTATTATTCAATTATACACATATTTCAATACAAAATCATGAACTGTCGACCTCTTCTGTTTTCCTTCCTGATTCATTTCAACTTTCATGCTGCTCTCAGTATGTTCTCATGTTTTCAAAAAAGCTGGGATGTCAAACCTTTAATTTGACTTTCATTTTGTGTGGTTTTTTTTTCAGTTTTCAAATGCAATTTTCTTTTTTACTATCTACATTTTACATAAAACAGTACTGACTGTACACATATTTCAAAAGAATGAATGCAGAAAATCTTTTTTCAATCTGCATTTTAATCATCCGTGCTGCATTGCAGTTTCATATTAATATGTGCAGGTTTCATTTGCATTAGGTTTCACAACCACAGTAGAACAAGTTAACTAAGCTGCAGCACACACACAATCTTGTCAAGATGTGTCACATCTTCACCCTCACATGTAAGCAGCAACTTAACTGGTATACTTCTGTGTAACATTTTGTATTTGTTCCTCATACAACGTATCACTCTTTCCACATAAATTCTGAGGTGAGCTAAAGCTTGTGTGTCTTCAACGTCTTTAGCATCCAGTTGACATCTCCCTTTAGTGAATGATGGCATTTTAACCTCAGTGCACATAAACCCTACACTGTCTTTAATATCGAAGCCTCTGTCCGCTAACAACATGTCCCCAGGTAATAAATTGGAGAGAAAGCCACAGTTTTCTGTAATGTGCTTGTCCGATGCATGTCCCCATCCCTTAGAAATAAAAGAAATCGATCCATGAGGTGTTATACCAATAAGGTATTTTATAGTGTGTCTGGGAGAAGGATTGCGCTTGTGCTTGTGCTTTTAAGTTTGAGGGTCTTTCTATGCCTAATTCAAAACAGTCAATAATTGCTACTGTTAGCATGGAAATACTTTTTATGGAGTTGATGGCGCCAGAAAGGTCGACCTGACCTGACTTTCTTGCTTGCAAAGCACAAAGTTGGACCAAAACACCGGTTGGGAAGTAAGCTGCTCAAATAGATAAGAACAACAATTGTGATTAATTGGCTTATTTGGAAGTTCTGATGGGGATTTCGGGGAAAGACTTTGGAAACAATGTTTTTGTACTGATGCATCCGTGGTAGACACGTTAAATTTCCCAACTCGTCGTGGCTGGCAGTAAGAACTCGTCTCTGAGTTTTATGTATTTACTCGTATATTTGAGAGTTTTTGGCCTTTCAATTCTCCAATAAAAGTGGTGAACCTTGACAAACGAATTGAACCGAATCAAAGTTAAGGAGACGTAGAGGCGACACTCCAGGTTGTCTGAGGAGGGGAAGCCATCAGGCCCGATCACTCAGAGAGGTAACATTTTTATCTCTTTCACTTGCTAAATACTGAACGGTTTCCTGTCTGCTGACGGTCTGAAGTGCTAAAAGTGTGATGAAGTCCTGCTTTTGGGACATCTTAATTTATTTAATCGTGGTATGTTTGTTTCTGTGGTCCAAATAAAGTATTTTTACTGATGTTTATGTGATATTTTGTGAACTCCAAATGCTATGAGCAGAATCTTTCTTTTGCTTTAACAGTTGAGATTCTGCAGTAACTTCTGTCCACAGCTGCTCGCCTCCATTCCAGTGTGGTGCAAACCACCTGGTAGTAACATTAGATTAAGGTGAAGCAGAGAGCGAACAGTGAGGCGGTAGCGGTACTCTGAGGTGCCAGTCACGGTATCTGAAAATCAGAACAGTTGATCTCAGACAAAAAACCCAACAAAGTTGATTTTCTTCAGGAAAATAATGCAATAAACATTTTTTGTTGCTGCTTCTTGTACTTATCATCCAAAGAAATCAGCCAAAATGTCAGGGAGAGTATTGAGTAGCTCCATGATTTGGTTTATCCTCTGACCCAATTTCCAGGTGTGTGGAGATGCCATATTCATATGCTCAAATAAATATGCACAAGTATAAGAAACATGGGAATGTCCAACCATCACGCCCCTCAACACGGTTTCTGTGTCCTAGAGAAGAACAGGTTGTGGTCCAAAATGTACAAATTGACTGCAGAACAAAAGCCAAAGACCTTGTGAAGATGCTGCTAAAGGTGAGTTGACATCCATGGTGAACATGAATTGAAAGACCACTAAGAGATGAGGAAGTCTTTATGTCAAAAATGAAATCAAAACCTTGAAAGCTTGGGTGATGTGACATGTTCTGCTGAAACCAAATGGTAGTGTTGTGGGGATGTTTTACTACAGGAGTGACTTTTGTACTTCATTACATAAATGGCAATGTAGGAGATATTTCTCCATTTTCAGCTAAATCTTAGAATTTAGATTATTTAGTTAATTTTTATTTGCTTATCTTCTAGTTGATTTATAATTAGAATTTTTGCTTAATTTGTTATTTTAAATAGGTTCTTTGGTTAGTATTTGGGCTGCACAGTGGCACAGTTGGTAGCACTGTTGCCTTGCAGCAAGAAGGTCCTGGGTTTGATTCCCGGCCCGCGGTCTTTCTGCACGGAGTTTGCATGTTCTCCCTATGCAACATGGGGTTCTCTCCGGGTTCTCCGGCTTCCTCCCACAGTCCAAAAAACATGACTGTCAGGTTAATTGGTCTTTCCAAATTCTCCTTAGGTCTGAGTGTGTGTGTGTGTGTGCATGGTCGTTTGTCCTGTTTGTCTCTGTGTTGCCCTGCGACAGACTGGCAACCTGTCCAGGGTGTACCCCGCCTCTCATCTGGAACGCAGCTGGAGATAGACACCAGCACCTCCCAAACCTGTTAGGGAGAAGGGTGACCGGAAAATGGATGGATGGTTAGTAATTCACTTTATTAGGTAATTAGTTTCAGTTTGGGATGTGGGTGTGTCACAGTATAAATAAGTAAGTTTTAGGTAGTCAATATGCAACTGGGTGGTCATATGTTTTTTTTTTGTGTGTTTTTTTTTACCAGTCAGCCAGTCAGTCTATCCAATCAGTCAGCTTGTTAGTCTCAGTCAGTCGATCAGCTTATGATTTGTTTTGCCTGAACTGTGGAATAAAGCACAAAGAACTGCTTTTTGACCTCTTTTTTATTTTTCTGAACTGCAAAAACCAGAATCCATGATGCATCAGGTGACTATTTGAATTAGATTCACTTTTTGTTTTGATCACTTTGAAATCGTATGTTTTTTTATTTTTGAAATTGAGTTTTGAACAAATAGTCACTACAGGCAACACAAGTTATAATACTAAAGAAACATCTCAAATATTAAAGCTTGGACACAGGCATTGCAAATGGACCATCATCCAAATTAATTGTTTATTGTAAAGTCAATGGTCTTGTATGACAACCACAAAGCAGTGATCTCTGTCCTGTGGAAACTATGGCCAGTGCTGAAAAGGCACCTAGTTCCACCAATTCTGTCAGAACTCCAGAACTCCTCATGTTTGCTGTGAGAAGCATGAGGAAATCTAAAACATGGAGGTAATGAATGGAAACTTTAAAGGGACAGTATTATGTTTTCCAGCCACACTGTGCCATTTTATAGCACAATTAAGTAACTATGTTAACTTCAGTTATTAAAAGAATGCTGTATGCCAAATGACTTTAAAGAAACTTTACTGAGGAAGTCATCGCAATAAAGGTTCTCCACGATGCCATTAACATCCACACTAGGGGTCGATGTTATTCCACCAATGACAGTTCTTTGTCTGAAATGGAGTTTTCAGATAAAGAACTTGCATCAGACAGAGAACTTGCCGTATCAATTGCACACAAAGATGATGAATGACTACACCAGTATTTTGCCAGTAGGGGTCAGTGTTACTCCACCAATGGCAGACACTGAGGGCGAAGTGGTGTTTTCAGACAAATATGTTCAATAACTTCCACATGCAATGTCACAGCTGCATCAATCTGTGATGCATAGTTCCTATGATAAGCTTAGCAGGTGAACTTCATCACCTGTTTCCTGAAAGCTGCTGCCACAAGTCTTGAGGATCTGACTAGGGAAGTTGCAGAGGAGAGGTGCTCTGTGACACAGAAGCAGTCTCCATTCTACTTTCATAAAGCCTATTTTCATAAAGAGGAGTTTTGTGGAAATTGGTTGTGCCTTGTGGGAGAAAGAGTTTAGGCAAATTGTTGTCATAGGAGATTCAAGGACTCCTCATGTTTTAGAGGAATCTTTGAGGTAGTTTTTTTATGAGGGAATAACATAACATGATATAAATCTAAAAAAAAAAAAAATTGACTTTATATAATACCTCCCTTTAACTAGTTTTTAGATCAAATTCTCATGAACGTTATCCCAAAAAAAAAGAAAAAAGGAATAATTGTACCCAGGATTTCAGTTCTCTAAAGACCTGTTTCACCCTAACAGTTAACTGGTTAAAATCTGGTTCAGTTCTACCCCAATTTAGAGTATCTCCATGACGGTCTGTTTCTCACTATTGTGGGCATGAAAATAGGCAAGAATATGAGAACTTCAGTAAGCAGGAGATTGTCGATGTTATGTTTGTATTAATTTTAGTTTCCCGTGTCCTGAGTCTCCTCGTTGTCCTGTATTCCCCATGATTGCTCCCAGATGTGTCTCGTCTCCGTGATTACCCTTCTGTGTATTTAAGCCCTCCTGTGTCCTTTGTTTCTCGTTGGGTCCTTGTCGTTGTTTGTATTAATCCATTCGAAGACCAGTTGCTACCTGCGTTGAGCCCTGGTGTCTGCTCAGCAGTGCTGCCTGTGTTTTAGATATTGTTTGGATGTTTTCATTATTAAACACATCATTATTCTTCTCCACCTGGGTCTTAAGCGTCTGCCTCACCTCCCCACTGTGCCGCCATATGACAGTCGATGAGTAAAATTCGGCTTGAATAAAGCAGAACTCACTATATTCTCAAGGGGAATCATGTCACAGGAATCAGGTAAAACGTGTTACATAATTTAATTTAATAAGAAAATAAATATCCAACCACTCAAAATGAAATTTGATTTTTAGCAACTATGATTTATCTAGAACTCCACAATATTAAGAAATAACAATAGATATTCTGATAAATAAATCAGTAACCAAAACTTTCAAAAAATAATTATAGGTCCGATTTAAATCACTCAATTTAAGTCAGCAAAAAAACTTAAATAATTGAATGTTCAAAAGTTCCCATTCTTTTTTCATGAGAATATTGTCCGCAATAGAGTCCCATATCCTCGAAAACCCAAAACAGCGTCCTGGTTGCAGTTCTCCGTTTTAATCCAAAGTCTTAATCCCAAATGAAAAATCCAAAATCTCAACCCTCCCCAGGATATTAAAACATTAAAAATAATGATTCAATGCTTTATTTTTTAAACCAGTTAAGTATTGCTCTAGCTACACATTGAACCTTTAACATTTTTTCATTTTCTTATTTTTTACACTAGAACAGTCCAGTCCAGTCTGAATGTCTTAATTTTTTTTTTTTTTTGACATCATCTGTTTTAAATGTGTGCCATGTCACATAATCTCATATTCTGCTGCTTACTCAACATTAGGTCATGATTCAGAGTGGACTTTTGTCCTTGCATTTTTATTATTATTATTTTTTTTGATCAATTGGATGTTTAGTCATCCATAGAGTTTATTGCAGTCTGTTCACAGCAGGATTTAATTTTTATTTGGAGAAATGGTTCAGATCAGATCATCGTGAAAAAATTACAAAATGTTTAAAAAATAAATTCAAACAAAACTCATCAAGTGAGAAAGACAAGAGTAAAATTTTGAGCATCTGTTTTTTCAATATCTGCAAACATTTTCCAAGTCATCAGTAAAAATAAAATAAAAAAAACTTAACATTTCTGTTAATGATTCATTTTATATCTTTTAATCTGGTTGCAATTTAACCTGCTTGTTCATTGTTTGCTCTTAGGCACCATTGCCAATAAAGATTGGTGAATTGAAGTAGGCACTTTACACATCCACCGAAGAAAATAGCACATTTGAATAAGGAGGACTACAATATTTATTTATTTTAATTTTAAAAGAAAAGTGAAAAAAAAAATTGTATAAAGGTATAAATGCCAAGTTTTTCAAATGTCCCAAGTGTCAATAAACTTTTTCTAAAGAAAAAAATATTTATTTTTATTGAGAATTTATGTGAGTGATACATCGGTTTTACATTTGTTAAAACGATGTAACACTCAAAAATTAATCTTGTGTTTCTTGGAAAACGTAAATGTAACTGTTATTTTTTCTGATATTGTTAACACACACGCACACACACAATAAGCATATTTTGGTGCAGAGCAATTTCAAACTCGGTGCTGTTGTGGGCCAAACCAATGGCGGCAGTATTTTCAAATACTGCAGCCATTCTATTTGCTGAGCTGCCATTGGATTGATTTGAGCGCCAATGAGGCAGAATAAAAGCGGTTCACGAAAGAATCCATGTTGCTAGCAGAGGTTGTTTCAAAGTGTCTCGATACAATAAAACCACTTGTATGATTTAAAAAGAGTAACTAATGTGCTTTCATTCTATGTGCATGGGCTTTTAATAATCTTTCTCACAGTCAATTAAATCAGCATGCATGGGTGGGTCTCATGCATGCATTCAGGCTGGTTTGGCTGGGACCCACTCATGCAAGTTTATCATTATTGTTATTTTAATAAAACTGCATTGAATCGTTTAGTTTTGGGATATTAGATAATGATGAGTGGGTATGTGTTTTATCTTTCTCACAGTCAATTAAATCAGCATGGATGGGTAGGTCTCAATATGGGTCCATAAATGAGACCCATATTGTTGGCTCATTTGGGCTAAATGTATGGGCCCCATTCAGCATTAATGTGGGCTAACTGGGCATGGGACAGAAATGGGAACACTATATGGGGCCCATGTGGTTTCAGTATATTGGGCCTAAAAGCTTTTTCATATATAGGATGAAGGCATTGTAGTTCATATTTTTAAATTATTTTGTTTTATTATTGTGTGACACTAAAGCGTGTGAAGTGAGCAATTCAGAGACTGAGGTCCAGGTAAAAGTCAGGGAGCAAAAACAATCTTTAATACATCTGAGCAAAAATACACTGCATTAGGCGAAAATCATTCTGCTCTAACAAACTCAGAGTTGCATAGTTGCTTTATTCTCCTCTCTCTGCTAGCAGAGGCAGAGACTCAATCTTCGAAGACCAAACAAAAGAAACAAAGGAAAACAGACGGAACAGTTCAATCTTATAAGCTCATTCACTATCATGTCTACGGGATGCGAAAACTAAACACTCTATCTCCATCCAGGGAAGGCCACGGGAAAAACAGCAAGTTCCCAGATAACCCATCTGGGAAACTTCAACAGACACATCTTGTTCAATTAGTTTGTACACCTTCTGCAGCTGCACGGAAAAACATCTTGACTATGCTACTGTATGATGCAAATAAAATATTTTTTCTCTTTAAAGAAAAATCTACTTCACAAGCGTTTTGTTCTGTCAGTTTATTTCAATCTGCCGCTGTTGTGTGTTGGTCTAGAGTAGTCTTCAGTGGCCAAGCCTGAAACAAAGATTGAAAGATGAAGAAATTCTTTTTGATATTTTTGCAATATTTTGTTAGCATTAATGTGAAATGTACTTATATTTAATTGTAGCTCTAGTTCTTTGATATGCACAATATTTTAGGCTTTATTAGTAATATTTATAGTGGTTTTCTAAACCACTCTTAAGATGAAAACTACTGTCTTAGTCCTGTCAAACATATGTTAATATATTTTGGTTGTTTTATGCCTTTTGTTTGTAATTTTTAGTAATCTTTTAGGTTAAAAAGGTTAAAAATTGAGTCTTCAATTTTTGGTTTTATTTGAATAGTATTCTTTCACTGTGTTGTTGAGAACTGAAAAAGTTTTGATAGATGACACAATTTGAAGGTAACATTTGCAATATTAGCTGTCCCCGCTTCTGCCGGAGACAGGTCACCTAAAAGGAGGACTGACACGGAAATCGGGGACGTATGGTCACCCTATATTATAGGCATGTCTATCGGACAGTTGTGTATCGGTTCAATATGGGACTGACATTTAACAGCCTTATATGGGATGACTCCATATTTTACGGGATGAGAGGCAATCCTATTCAGCTGAGATACAGTTTTACCCTAAAACAAGTCTAGATACACCACTGCCCGAATCAGTTTTTAACAGTGGAAATACAGAATAATTTTATCAATGAAATCACAACTGTTCTACAAGACAGTTTGATATTTTTACTATTTAATATATTTATTCTGAAAAAAACAAAGATAGTGGTTATGTTACAGATTCCCCAATGATGTTAGCAGCAACACTCAGCAGTGGAGAACCCTGAAGTTGAAGTTAGACACAAATAAATTCAGACATTTTATTTTGTCTTAGAGAAATTAATATCTGGCCCAAGCAATTAGCTGATCAGCTGATCAGTTTTCTGTGTGTGAAAACCATCAATATTGTGGGATTTTATTTTAATATGTTTTATACATGTGGAATCCAGTGCGGTGATTGACATGTTTGAAGTTTGCAAGGTTAGCCCTTTGCTCATACAGTGATGTAATTCAGTAGGCTTATCAACAAATGCAGTCTTCTGTCAATCAAATGGTAAACTGCATTTGATTGCAGCTTGCACTGGCCCTGAAGTGAGTTCGTAAAACTTGATCTATTCGCATTCAGGATCCATGGAGAAGGGATCCTTCTCTAGTGTTCAGGAAGAAAAATTGTGCCTATTTAAAACTTTTGAAAAAAAAAAAAATCACATGAAGATTCATTCTCAGTGATATTTAATCACTTGTGCTGCTGTATTCATATCAACCCGACTACAATGCACTTGCTTAACTTTGTAGCAGAAAACCTTTATTCACAGATGTAGGTAGATCCATCTGAATGTCTTCATGCATGGAGAGATTTCCTGTTTGAGTGAGCAATACCGATTTCCTTTTCACTTTCAAATCTCAATGTCTTTTGAATTTATCCTAGACTTCTGTGGACTACATGTATATATTTAGAGCAATTTCCATGTAAGAAATTCTCACTGGAATAATGTTGCTAACACTGTAAATACTTTCTCATTTTCTGTTCCGGTTCAATATAACAAATGAGGACTGCAGTGAGGAGGGGCCAGTGCAACAATAGGAGGGCATGTGTGCCCCGAAAACTGACAAAGGTTCAGAGGAGCGGGGGACACTGACAGAAATGCGGTTTAGCTGCTCAGCAATGAATATTTTGCAGCCATAAAACACTACATCAATGATGCTAACTCATTAAAGGACAGAGAAACAATCCTCAACACAGCCAGAAGAGGGGAACAGGTATGTCATCTTTAAAATAGAAGATAAAAAGCTATTATTTGCTACAACATAATAAAACAAATTGCTACTGATATCTAGAAGTGTTTTGTGCCTAAGATATTTCCTTCCAAGTGGCAGTATAATGCAAAGTCAACTTTTTTCAAGCTTTACATCATGTTAAAATGTTATTCTCTCATCAACCTGAAGAGTGAGTCTTCATGCATGCTTTAGGAATTCTTGACTCTCCCAAGGCAACCATCTGGGTTTAAGAAACACTTGGGGAACAATTTCCAAACTGAGCTTCGACATTACAAAGCCCCTTGAAACTGCAGAAATTAGCAGCAATTAGCAAGCTCCTGTTTTGCTAATTGAACCTTGAGACATCCCAAGATGGATATTTTGCAGATATGCATTCTGGGATTCAGCTGAGACACTGATGGCTTTCCAGTCTATCTATCACAGATATGGCAGATTCTGTGATTCCATAATGTGTTTGGTCACTTAGGTACCATCAACAAATTCCAGTCTGTTGAAACAGAAAAAACTTTCAATCAATTTTCAGAATTATGAACAGCCTTGGGACAAAAAGGGTGAACTGAAATTGAATGTTTACCTGTACTCCAGTTATTCTATCCTTGAACCCTTTTTTTCCTGTCAGCCTTTAATTTCCAAACTTAATGGATTTCACCTCACATTAGTTTACAGTGTCAAATGTCCAAGCTCCATTGGGAAGTCCATCACATCTTTCACAGGAACCAATATTTATTTTGTCTCCCAGAGTTTAAAGAGAAAAGCACATTATGTGTTTCTGCAGCCCTGGTTTGAGACTTTTTGCAATTTATTCTTGGTGCATTTATGGCATCTTGATGCAGGTTCCCCTTTTAAAGTGAGTGGTGGGTGGCACCAGTGTTGCCTTGAAAGCTAGGTGCGCAGTCTCCTCACTCATACACATACCATTTCAATTGAGCTTTGTGGCGATGCCATGTTGTGGAATGTCTTCTCCAAACACTGTGCGTCCATCACATCCAGGTTACTTTTGTCTGGCTTTCAAACTGTTTCTTATAAATATGCCTGTCTTGGGTTCAGGACTGTGGGAGTGTGTGCGATCCGTCAGGTGCTTTGGGCTTGGGGTTTTCATCAGGGTAGGTGATTTCATTACCCAGCTTGTTTTGGGCTCTGTGCCATGGCTGGCTCTAAATTTTGCCTTTAGCTCCTGGTCTGTTGTTGGACTTGGTTATGAATCTTCTGTGGCTCTCTGCCTCCTCCTGCAGCCTCCAGGTGTGCAGACATGAACTGCAGGTATGGTGTGCAAGTGCTGAAGGAGTCGTTGTTTTGTCTGCTGTTTTCTGTTTGGTTGTCATCTACAGAACCCCTAGGCATATGGAGACATTTTTTTCTTCTGAGTTACCTTGCAATACTTTTGTTTTCCTCACAAAACGTTTTGCATTTTGCAATCAGCAAATATTTCTGATTGCAACATGTGCAAGTCTAATTTGTCACAATGTCACAAATGTCAATTTCAACTATATTCACAAAGAGCCTTAGTGAAAATGTGTTTGTGTTCTGAACTCTGAATTAATTTATTCACAGCATGTTTATGTCTGTTTGTGTAAGGTTGACACAAAAGAAAAAAAAATCAAGTCAGTCAGTTATTTCCCTGTGAAAATAACTCTGAAACTGTCATATGGTGGTGTAGCGGAGATGGTGAGGCAGACGCTAGAGGCCCAGGTAAGGTGAGTGGTGAATATTTAATCCAAAAATGGTCCAGAAAACACAGTCAAACACACAAGTCCGCGGCCAGGCAGCACGGCTGAGCCGAAGCCAGGGCTCACACCGGTAGCAACAAACGACAAGAACGTCAAACAACGACAAGGAACAAAGGACACAGGAGGGACTAAATACACTGAGGGTAATCAGGGGAACAAGACACACCTGGGAGCAATCAAGGGGAAGACAGGACAACGAGGAGACTCAGGACACAGAGAACTCAAATAAACACAACAGAAATAGTCCAAACAGTTTGGATGTAGTTTTTCTTTCTTTTCTTCTTGCAAACCATACTGTTTATATTTTAGAAGCGATGACAAAAGATGGAAAGCCCATGTTTGGCCTGTTCTGCTTTTGCACTTTGCACATAGGTTTGTGATCCATTTCCTTTTTTAAAGAAAAAGTTATGAAACTTGAGATATCTCACAAACCAGATATACATGGAAAAACGCTACAAAAACTTTATGTTATAGCAGAAAGTAAGAAAGGCTTTTAGTATTCAATTATACCACATAAATTGATCCTTACAAAACTGAGAGTATGCAAAAGCTATTGCAAGGAAATGCAAAAGAAACAAGAAATCCTCCAAGTCCCCTACAGGCTCTGTAGTCATCTGCCCAATTAATAACTTCATTTTGTTAGGTAAGGGCTAAACCCACTCTTGGGTGATTCCTTTTTGTAATTTTGCTGCATGTTCATTTGCTGTTTTCCGATTATTTCCTTTGCAGATTTAGTTTGTGATTTGCTTCCATGTTTTGTTGATTATTCATTTGCTTTGCATGTTTGTTTTGCTTGTTGCTGTTTGGTTAGGAGTACTTTTCTTTTCTTTTTTCTTTGCATTAACATTATTTTTTGTATAAAGATACCATTTACTGTTAAATGCACCTTATGTTGTGCATAAGGTGCAGCTTACAATTTGTCTTAATGTACAGATTGTGTTTTGTGGTAGGCAAATTTTTTAAGAATTGTAGAAGAACGTTGTGTTAACTGACTTCTCTGTTGTGTTGACCTGGCACAGCCTTTTTGTAAATATTGGGAAGCTGAACAGTCCAGATGGCATTGTTGGTCATATCTCAAGGTCCAACTGTCTTGCTTGGTCTCGCAGCCATGTGAAGGAGGTGTGCTGGAGAGCAAAACTATTTAGAAATTCTGAAAGACTAAAGTATAAAAGAGAGCAGTTATTCCCTAACCAAGGGGTACTCAATACATCGATCGACTGGTTGATCGCGAGAAGGTTTTGAGTCGATCTCGGCAGGAAGTGACAAACTGAAGGCCACCAGGATGCCGAGACCAGCACTTCCTCTTCTGACAGGCTTATCAAAATAGTCACTAATATCCCAAACATTTTTTTTATTATTTATTAAAGAATATTTTTTTTAAAAATCAACAAAACGTGTTAAAATTAATTTTCTCAGTAATTATTAAGTTGCGCTCCAGATCCATTAACAAGAAGGCGATTCAAACACCGACTAACCAACAGAGCAGGAGTTTAAATGAGCTAATCAACCAGCACTGTGTTCAGGAAAGGCTCATTAATAATCAATAACTAAATATCAAGCCTGGAAACCCGACATTGTAACGAACTGAATGTTTTTAATATAATCTCTGTTTGGCTTGCGGGGCGCAGGTGGTTGCCACGGACACAGGTGTGCTTAACGATAAAGTGAGACGGAGAGTAAAAAGGTGCGAGTGGTTCTGAGTTGATCACTTGTTTGGGTTGTTTCACCTTTGTTGACCTTCACTGTGGTTCATCACAGCTGCTGGAGTTTCTGAACGTTCAATAAATGACAGACTTGGACTAATGACCTCGTTCGTTTACAATAAACGTCACAGCAAACTTCAAATAGGACAAATATATTTGATTAAGTTTTAACAAAAACAAATGGCTTCTACCACGATAATTATGTCAAATTACATTAATTATGTTCCAAATTCAGAAGATTTGCCTTTACCTCTGCAGAGCTCTTTGGTTCCTCCTATCAGTCTGTAGTTTCGCATATTGACGTCATCAAACCAAATTTCAGATCTGTCATAACTGACTGACAGCTGCTGACCTCAGGTTTGAAACCAGCTTCTGACTGAGAAACCAGTAACCTGCTCCCAGTGTCAGAATCTCACTGAGGAAGAAACTGCATTATCATTTCTGTCACTTTATCATTTCTGATATAACTGATATATATTTGTATAGAAAATGAGTCAATAGGGTTTAATTTACAATTTTTATGTCTTCATGTCATGAGGTAGATCTCAGCCGGCTGGTGAGAGAAAAAGTAGATCTTATGGTCTCAAAAAATTTGAGCACCCCTGCCCTAACCTAAGATCCTGATACCCCTGGCAGATCTAAGATTAAGATGCTCTTTTAATTTGACCAACATTTTCTTTTTGAAATGGATTCAATGAATGTTTGCTTACAGCCAGTCTTTAACTAAAACCAATAGTGAGTCTGTAGGAGAAGCTTCCAGGTGACTGGAGGGATGGCGCCATGTATGTGATGCCAATTAACATTTTTTCATTGGTTAGGATAATGGATTAAAATTTTTAATTAAAATGTAAATAAAATTATCAATTGATTTTTATATTTCATTTCACTCTGTTTAGTTATGCAAGGCCTGTCTTATTTCCTGTTAAAAATACATCTCGATTCAAAATTATTTTAAATATAAATTGAGCAAGAATATGAAGAATTTTGTGATTATGTAACTATTTATAGAATGTCTCATTATTGACTTTCTTCAGCTAATAGTTGTCTTTACAACAGATCCTCCCTCCTGAGCTGTGGATCTCTGCAGCTCCTCCAGAGTCTCCATTCTTTCATGTCACTCCAGGTGGATGTCCATGTCCTGGTAGGTCTGTCCATTCTGTTTCCATGTTGAGATGACGGATTGATCAGAACTCTTGGATGTTGTAGTAGAACCTAACCCAGAGTCCAAAAACTGTGTTAATGAGGCAGTAGGTTATTACTTGTTGCCCTGGGATGTGATCATTTTCATCAGTTTTCATGGTTTGATGAATGGACAATTTCAGCCTTTGTCTGTTTGAGATGGCACCTGCTGGGATTAAAGTTTAAAACATTTGAGATGTTCTTTCAGTACCTTACCTGCAGTATTTGCTATTTTTACAGGTTTCTTAGGCATTTCACATTATCAAAGAGCTTCATTGTTAAACTGAAGTTTAGTGTTATTTGAATCTTTTAACTGAGAAAAGTTATGTAATCTCGCATGATGAAGCTTGTAAATATCACTGCATCAAAAAGGTTTTCTCAGAATGACAATTTTCATCAGAACCATCTGGGTCCAATCAGCCAACCTTGACTTCTTTAAACTGTTCAGTTGTGTTTATGTAAGACAAATCATCAAAACGAGTCTTTTATGTTGGTACAAACTGAGACTTTGCATTTGGGGGGTCTGCTTGTGGTCTGGAGTCATCATTTTTCCAGAGGCTCCTTTTTTCCTGTGGTTTTGTGGAACGCCAGAGTGGCTTCACCACATTCTGCTTGTTTTGGTAGAGCTTCACCATGAAAACCGGTGAGAAACTCAGCCTGTGGAGCCTGCTATCAGAACCAAGACAAACTAAAAAAAAAAGTCATTGCAAAAAAAGATTTCAAGGAAACATCTAATCAATTTATTGCATATTGTTCTCCTTCAGCCATCTTCTTTCCTAGTTTGTGTACTGATTCAGATTCTTAATGTGAGCCCTGAGAGCTTTTCCTATTAAAATGATTATATGACCTCAGCTTTGTGCTAATACTTACAATGAGAACCCTCAACCCACAGGCAGTTTCTTCCTTCTCTGCTCTGGTACTGTGCTGGAAATGCTGGGAGAATTTCCATTTCATTCTTAGAGGAAACCTCTTTGGCTGTGTTTCTTAAGAGCCAAGTAACTATGTTTCTTCTCCAACTTTGGACAAGATGAAATGTGAATGACTTGCATATGGGAAAAATTAGATGAGGTTTGTGGTGGGGCTCCATCATAAGACCAGAGCAAAGCAGGGACGACAGAGAAGATATGGAGTCAGAATTACACAGAGACTAAACCAATGTTTAAGAAATTGATTCCATTCTTGGGAATATGCGAAAAAATATTTTGTAGCAGTTGTTATTCTATGCAAAAAAAAAATTAAGGCCAGACTGTGTATTAACAGCTTTGCAGGTTTTTTGAGTTAGATGATTAATTCAATCTGGAGAGACTCGGACGGAGAAAAGGGAAACCATTAGAAGAGTTTATTGACATATAAATTAGAGTCTTTGGCGATCGGGCATCAATTATTGCAAACTTTGCGATGGGTTCGGATGAGCATTCCTTATGCTGAAAGGAACCTTATCCCCCGGAAACCAACACTGGTGGTGGAGGCGATGAAGGATGCGGCCGGATGGCTGAGCGAGTGGAGGTGGGTTGAGCTCTGCTGGAAGCGGAAGACGCCAGGCTTCATGTTTTAATATTCTCTATTTTCATAATTTTAAAATTTTCTTAGATTCCTAATGGGGTTTATTGTCTGCAAACCATAATCACGCAGTTACCATGTGTGTAATGAGTCAAAAATAAGTTTCATTGTCTGAAATGAATGACAAGCAATATTAAGCTTTTCAAAATTTTTAAAAGACAGGCTGTCTTAATTAAAAAACGAAAAAAATAGATGTTGTAAAGCACATATGTCAAAGTCAAGGCCCGTGGGCCGGATCCAACCCGCGAATTAATTATCTGTGGCCCCTGGATGATATTTAATTACTATTATAACCGCCCGCAGGCCACAGCCGCCCGCAGGCCACAGCCGCCCGCAGGCCACAGCCGCCCGCAGGCCACAGCCGCCCGCAGGCCACAGCCGCCCGCACACACCAACACTACATTCCCCACAATGCAATGGTAGGGAATGTAGTGAAGTCACTGCAGCAAAAGTGGCTTTATTGTCCATCAGCAATCAGAGCAGAGATCAACTTTCAAGTACCCCCCCTCAAAAATGGCTAAACGGTTAGTGGACGCTGAGAACAGAGGGTTTCAGGCCAGGATGGAGACAGGCAGGGATGTCCACTTTTTTCAATAATGAGTAATGTAACGCGTTTCTATTTCAGATCAGGTAGTCAGACTACAGTTACTTATTGAAACCACTTTGATTGACTATTTGCTTTTGTAATTTTATTTCCTCTCGGCGTCTTGGAGAGTAACTGCAGTTTCTATGCGACAATGTCAGCAGCGACAGAAACAATGGAGGGAGATGCGCATTTTTTTGCTGAAAAGGAACTATTTTGAGTTTCGGTCGCCAGTTCCATTTATTGCGGCTCTGAGCTTGTTTTTTCTTTCTAAAGTCGCTTGCAGATTGAATGAGTTGCGGTTTTTGGGCTTAATAAGCCAGAATTTGTCTGACATCCAGTTAGTTTTAGTCCATCATTTCCTGGATGATCCGTCTCTCTGTCTTTGTTCATGTCAGTTAATATATGACTTCTGAATGACGTCAATCTTTGCATTGCGCTCCAGAAAACTGCAAACATCGGGACTGATCTTAGCATCGCAATAAACGTGAAAACAGCCACGAAAAAACAAGTCATTAAAGTTGTGCAACTAAATGTCCTTATAATTATTAATATTAATATAAGTGTCACTCATCTGTGCAGCCATCTGGAGGAGATCTGTGTGCTGCGCTGTGACACCAAACACGGGGCCGTAACACAGAACCTGGAGGCTGGGGGCCGGATGGGGGGTTTAAAATCCTTCTCAGAGTTTTCCAGACAATAATGGACCACACAAAAACACGCGCAAATTTCAAAAGTTTTTTGTACTGTTGTAACCATTAAATAATCTCTCCAGTTCAATCTTATAACTGGAGACACATTGTTGATGTTACCATTATAAAATAACTTGCAATTAAATACTGGTAAAGATCAATGTGATTTTCACAGGAGGCAGAGTGTTGTCAGCAATTGCTGAAAGTAACAAACAATTACTTTTATTGTAACTTAGTTTCTTTCCAAATCAAGTAATCAAGTAACTAGTACTATCAAACTTCTCAAAAACACACAAAGACAAGAACATGATCATCATAGAGCAGCACAATAATGAATTTTCATTTTTTAATGCATGCACTTTAATTTATGTGTTTATCTTGATATTAAGAAACATATTTTGTTTTTCAAAACAATTACAGTTTTTGCTGTTTGCCTGTTGAAAATGTTTTCCCTTGAAATTACTGACAGAGCCATAACAAAATATTGCTTTATTCATTTAATTATTAAATATATACACTGTGTTAGGTCTTGGTTCAATAGGCTGTGTGCAATTATTTCAATATATTTTAATAAACGTAGAACCAGCCCAGCCCTCAGCTTGTAGCAAATTCGTTTTTTTGGCCCTTTTATATCCCTGTTGTAAAGGCTCTCTTTTCTGTTTTACACACCAGATAAAGGTTTTATAAATCTAAAATCGGTTTTGTGTTGAATTATTCACTTTACGTGTGACCATCCATCTACAAAGAAACCCAAAATCAGTGACTGGTATCCAGGAACTAATGTTTTTTTTTTATGATCCATATCCCATGACATGTGAGTTGGAATAAGTTTATCATGCATCAGTTCCTCTGTCCATCTCCTGCTCAATCTGAGCATCACTTGTCAACAAGAAACCAAGATACTTTTAGCTGACTCAATAAACCCAGTCAATTATTATTAATGCTTTTAGAAGTTTTTAGATTTGTGTAAAGATGTAGCTTAGTCAATAGGAAATTCTTCTAGAATAATCATGAATGTATGCTTTTCAATAAGAATGTGCAAGTTAACAACAAAACATTTGTAACATAGTAATGTTGACATGAGGGTCAGAAGGACAAGAAAACCTGGATTTGGTTGGCTTCACTGTGACAAAGTGAGGAGTTTGCTACTTCATGAAAACACAAAACAAATAAAAAAATGGTCAAAACAAAAGCTACAGCCTTTAGACATCCAAATATGAATTATGCACAGGAAAGATGCATTTCTACCTAAAAAAAATCAATCCTCCAGCTGCAGCTGATCCAGAACGCTGCTGCTGAAGTTCTGAGCAAAACCAGGAAGACATAACACCAGTTCCACAGTCCCTCCACTGGCTCCCTGGAATAGACTTTAAAATACTGTTGTTGGTTTATAAATCACTTAGCCATTCAACACCAATGGCAGAGCTTTAATGTATTGACATTAAAGCTCTGCTGTTGTTGTATCAATCTTCCAGTCCTCTCATGTTCTAGTTCTGGTTCTGCTCTGCATCCCCAAAAGACAAGGAGCAGCATTCAGCTTCCATGCACCACAAATCTGGAACAAACTTCCAGAAAACTGTAAAACAGCTGAAACACTGAAACACTGACTTCCTTTAAATCTCGACTGAAAAACCATCTGCTTAGAGTCGAACTTTAGACGTCATCAATTATAAATTTAATGATGGAACTTGACTTAATGTAATGTTTTGATTGTTCATTCAATGTTGCATGAATTTGTGTTTTTGTGTTTGTTGTGATGTAAATCACTTTGAAATGCCTTGCTGCTGAAATGTGCTATATAAAAAAAAATTATTTCATTTTCAAAACTCTGTAAAAAGTCCATAGTAGACTTCATATTTCTTTGTTAATTAAGTTAAAATAAATCCATTTATATTTTGTCTCTTTACTGAGAGTGTCCATAATATATCTGTGAGAAGCTTGCTACTATCTGACCTGTTGGAGTTCCATCTATTTTATGACAGTTTGATTTCATTTTATGTGCCTTTGTGTTTTCTTTGCTTTTACAATTTTTTTAAAACTATTTTTACTATGAAGCACTTTGTGACTGCTGTATGAGAAAGATGCTAGATAAACAAAATGTACTCACTATTTTTTTCAAAGCAGTCTTATTCTTTCTGAGAACAAAGTAGGTTTGTGGTTTGCTGTGGAATCTGGAGCTCTCACTTCAGTGGCCATTGCTCATGATGTTCAAAGGCCTGGCTGATTATTCTTGTTCACTGATGCTCAAATGATCTCTTTCTGAACATCTAATTTCTTTTTTCTCCCCATCTCCCTAATTGCTTCATGAAGAATCATCGGCCATGGTGCAAGTAGGACTCCACCTCCTACCACTGGTCCTTTGGCTTGGCATAGAGGAAAAGCTCCATGTTCAAGGCCACAGAACAAAACCAGCTCAAACACCTTTGATCCCTCATCTGCCTTTTGTTATAGTCTGGAACGCCCCTACTGAGTCATGTCGCCTTCGATTTAAGGTGGATCTAGACCTCAGCATTTTTGACATTGTAGCAAACCTTAATGAGACATTGAGTGGACCGAATGTCACAATATTCTACCATGGTCATCTGGGATACTACCCATACTACTCCAGCTCAGGTGTTGCCATCAATGGTGGCCTGCCACAGAACCAGAGCATTTCAAAACATCTGAGCAAGGCCCGAGTAGACATTGACAAGCTAATACCACACAAGGATTTTCGAGGCCTAGGTGTCATTGACTGGGAGAACTGGAGGCCTCAGTGGGTACGAAATTGGGGTTCTAAAGACATCTACCGTAAAAAGTCCAAGGAACAGATCCACAAGCTCCATCCACACTGGCCAGAAACCAAAGTGGAAAAAGAAGCAAAGGATCGCTTTGAAAAGTCAGGGCAAGCTTTTATGAATCTCACTTTGGCACTGGCTGAAGCTAGGAGACCAGACGGTCTGTGGGGGTTCTATCTTTTTCCAGATTGTTACAACTATGGCTACAAACAACACCCACAATGCTACACTGGTGAATGTCCCAATGTTGAACATGTACGCAATGACCATTTAATGTGGCTCTGGAAAAAAAGCACAGCCCTCTACCCATCCATCTACCTGGACTTTGAGCTGAAATCTTCCTCAAACACCATCAAGTTTGTTCACTATCGAGTGAAAGAAGCCATGAGGATAGCAACCATTGCACGTACAGACTACACATTGCCTGTCTTTGTGTACTCCAGACCTTTTTATGCCTACACCTTTGTTGTGCTCTCAGAGGTATGTTTTCAGTATTTCAATATAAAATTGAATGAATTATACTGCATCACAATGTTAAAGTTTTTTGTGCAATTTCAACAGATGAACTCAAACTACAAGCAGTAACAATAAGTGTTCAAGCCCACTTTAGCAAATTTGGACTTGCATTCATTTCCTGTGCCCTGCTGATTTGCTAAATATTATCTGAATCAACAGTTGAAGGAAAATGGTGTTTCTAGTCTTTGAAAATTTTGTGAAAGCACATTTTGAGTCATTTATTTAAGTGTTACTTTATTTGTGTTACAATTACTTTCTACTGTTTTGTAGAGTGACAAAATGTCCTCTTTGTCCCTGGCATGTTCATTTTTGATGTTCTGTCCAGGACACGGGAAGTTTCTTTGAGACTGCTGGTTTTGATTTTTACTCTTACACTGAATACAATTTTAGAATTTTAGGTAAGTCTTTATCCAGTTTGCCTAAAATGTGAACTATTATTTTTACAGGTTAATTTTCTAAGCTATGGAAAAATATTAAGGGTCCACTGATGTGGAAAATTTATGCCAATATTAATAGCCAATATTAATCCTGATGTTTGGCAATACTAACTGATATCATTCTACATATTTATACATATACATATTTTTCTACACTTAAAAGTGACCAAACTACCTGCATTGCTTCTCTGCTTCAGTTAAACAAACCATAATCTTGTACTGCATCACTAAAATTGTCACAAGACTGAACAAATACTACATGACTAATTCCTTCCTGTGTCCCTCCAAAAGACAACAAGATGAAAATAAACAAAAGTTTTTCAAATCGGCCAAGTTTTACTTATTGGACCAATATCAGCAGTGCTGTGTAGCAAGGTCCATAGCTGGTGAGGCACTGACTTAATCATAAATAATTAGATTTACAAATATTGTTTACATATGGAAATTTTGTGCATGCGGACGAAACTGGAGGGCAAAAAGACAATTCTTCCGCATGTCATCCATAGCTGCGCTGCCACCATAGAATAACTTCGTTAACTCAATGAAACTTGGAAATGAAGGTATTATTAGTTTCATGCTGCGCTCCACGACACAGGGGAAAACCGTTAAAGTCCAACTCAAAGCCTCGTCTTACTCGCTCTCTGTATCGCTACACATATAGGTTACTTGTTGCCATAACAACAACACCATTTTATGTCCCAGGATTCAACTCTCAAATATCTCCCACATAAAGAACAAAACATTCCATTTCAGTTGTATATTTTTAGGCTTTATGTTTTTGATTATTATTAAGTGATTACTCTGGTAGATTATAGCTACCATTGCTATTAGGTAGCTAATACCTGCAAGCAGCAGTTAGCTGCTATTAGCTAACAGCTGCTTGTAGTTTATGTTTCTTTCTGTATTCGTTACACATGCAAACTGTAGCCCATTTTATTAAAAAACTGAATAAAAAATGTTATTGCCTTCTTATGGGCACTCTTTCATAAAGCTAAGTTATTTTTTGACTTGCTTTGGTTAGATCCTATGCTGTGAGAGGACATAGTGACCACTTCTAACTCTGACACATTATCTTACTACCTCCAATGATGCATTGTCTGTTGTTTTTCTGCCATTAATTTTTTGTTATGTGTTTCTTCTCTTGATAGAAGCTATGTCTTATGCTCAGCTGTGACTGTGTGTCTGGGGCTGTTGGCTGAGCTGTTGTTGCCTTTAACTTCATGTCCTTTCAGATGGTACACCTATTGCTGTATTTCAGTTTACTGGGGACTTGGAAAGTCCTCTATAAGTTGTGGCAAATATTGATGTGCAGCCTGAGTCTTTACTTGAAGCCTGAGTCTGCTGCAGGTTTCTTCCTGTTAAAAATACAACTAACTTAAAGATCTTCTGTTTAGCTGTTTCTATCCTAGATGAAACGACTATTGCTTCCATAAACAATTTTTTTTCTCTTAGATTTCAACATAGACAGTACTCCTGGACCAGTGAATCTGTGTTTTTGTGTTTTCTCACATTGAGCTTGATTCTGCTGCAGGTTTTTTTCTGGTAAAGATGCATCAGTGTGTAACTTTTATGAAAAATGTTGTAGAATGCAATATGTAAACAAAACATTTTTGATAGAAGTCACATACTGCCAACTTAAAGGGATTTTTTTTTGCATGCTCAGTATGACGAGTTGCTGCAAAGTTAATCTCTTCATTTGCAGAAAACTCAGTGCAATCAACTTTCCTTCCATGTTCATTCAGGAGTACTTGCAGTAGAACCAGATATTAATACAATTTGATGGAGTTTCTTAGATAAAGAACCTTTTTGTCCATGTAAATATGAACTAAACTCAACTGAAAGTTTTCATTTTGTTAAAGAGTGACTTAGTTCATACTATCGGGGAGAGTGCTGCTTTGGGAGCATCAGGTGTTGTCCTCTGGGGATCATCAGAGTATGCTCGGTCTAAGGTAAATGTTAAAAGCAAAGCAAAAAAACTGTAAGCAATTTACAATAGTCTTCTGTAACATAATTTTTTAAAGTTATCACTATTGTTTAATTTGTTATCTTTTGCTGATTTTGCTTGGAAGGAGAAAAGTTCTTATTTAAGACCATTGACAATGTCTCGTTCTGTTCTTCTTCTAGAGGAACTGCCTTACTGTAAAGAAGTACATTGATGGACCGTTAGGACATTATGTCATAAATGTCACCGCAGCAGCTAAATTATGCAGCAAAGCACTTTGCAAGAAGAATGGAAGATGTGTCCGCAAGAGCCTGGACTCACGTCACTATCTCCACCTCAACCCACGCTACTTTCACATCCACCATAACCCAGCCTCTGGTGGCCCTCGCTTTGAGGTAAGGGGTCACTTCAACAGCCATGACATCCTGGATATGAGGCACAAGTTCACCTGCCAGTGCTACCAGGGCTGGACTGGTGTTTACTGTGAGATCCCACAGACTCAGCCACGACCTCTATCCCGTCCTGTCCTAATTACACACCCTTGGGGAAAAAGCCTGGTGGCACCTATTACGCTCCTCCTCTCTGTCCACTTCCCTTGTCTGTGCATTATCATGTTCTTGGGACTCGGTGTGCTCATAAAAAGTCTTATTCTGTAGACATAAAAAATCATAACTCCATGGTATTTTCAGTGTTCAGTTTAAACTAGTTAAGCTTGAGAACATCACTCAGCAACCCTAAATACATTAACAGTCCAATCAATGACAAACATTTCTGATTTGATTTTTGAATTTTATGTGTGTTCCTATCATTGTACTGCTGCTGATTACAAGATTTTTGAATATGGACAATTCCAAGTTAGGACAATTGCAAGGGCTCTGGATGAACAGGGCCACCAACTCCACAAATTACTGTTTTTTGCTTTTTTTTTTCATATAAATAGAAAAAATTGGGGGCCCTGTAGATTAGAAAATTAATCATGTTCTGTCTTAAAAAATTGTTTTTAGCAGTAAAAATGACATGTTACCCCTCTTAGACCAAAAAGCGCACATCTACATTTGTATTGAATCCTTCTCTGGATCTGCATGAAATGGTTTGTTCCTGCTTGGCATACTTGAAAGTAACAGTGTTCAACAGGTCTAACCCTCGATCTGTTGAAGGTACCAGCATGACCTTTAACCCATGGGGTGGTGAAAAAGGTGAGCAACACTGTGTCTAATAACAAGCTAGTTAGAATCATTCCAGAGAATCACAAGAATTTCTCTGCATCTTTGCTCTTACAATTTCACAAGAAAAACAATACATTTATTACTGACAGAAATTCAAACAATCTTTATATAATGACAATAAAAAACAGCTTTCTGTCTGGACTGGAAGCAGTCCAATCAATTTTATTGTAGCTTCCATTTAAATTAGAGATATAAGTTACCATGTTTCTCCTGACCTGTTTTCTCCTAATTAAAATTAAAGCTGCAGTATGTAACTTTTACCAAATATATATTTTTTGACATATTTTTTAAAACTGTCATTAAGTTGTGAAAGTATGCCATGAGAGGTAGTCTGTGAAAAATGTATTTCCTCTGCCTTCTGCTATCTAGAAACAACCAATCAGAGGCAGGAGGCGGGTTTTAGTGCTGTCAATCACAGTGTCATGTGACTGCTCATCTTCTCTGTCCCTCTCTCTGTGCTATGCTGCAGCTAGCATAACCTGTTGTGAATGCTCAGTCTTGGTAGCACAGGTACCAATGATGGCAGATAAACGGTTTTTCTGTAACTATAAGTTGTTTATCCACCATTAACACAACAGTGAGTGAGGTTGATTGACAGCACTAAGACCCTCCTCCTACTTCTGATTGGTTATTTCGGCTGAAATATTGCATTACTTTAGCCAGCAATAGTAGTTCAGGTAATTGTTTAATTGTTTTCACAGATTATCTGTCTCATAACAAACTGGCACGACATGGTGAGAGCTTTAACAAATATGGAGAAAACTTATTTTATTAAATACAACAACATAGCATTTTTTGAGAAGTCTGGATTGCTTCATGTACATTTTGCATGTTGCCTATGGTTGTTCCTCCTGGGGAGAGACATTTCAGTAATCTAAAACTAATTTAAAAAAAAAAGTTAAGCAGCCTATTTGCATACAGCATGCAAACTGCTGCATGTGAAGTCCACTAGCAGTAAATACTGTGCTAGTATCAAAGAAAGCAAGACATTTGCCAGCTTGTAAAATTTGATGCCTTTTATGGGTCAAACAAACTCTAGAAATTATAACTGTAGGTGGGGCCCAATTAATTTTTTTGTGATGGGGCCCAAGATTGCTGACACCAGATAAAGTGTAGGCTGTGTGTCAATTGTACCCTGTTTGTTGACTGGATGTCCTCTTCTCGCTGATGAGAATATATGGTGTATTAGAGAATGCTGTTTTCTTGCTTTCACACCCCACAGCCAAACGGCATTGCTGCAGACAGCCATGGTCTTCCAAGCCACAGGTGGTCAGTCCAAACTCTGATGTTAGACCACGGATGGGCAACTCCAGGCCTCAAGGGCCGGTCTCCTGCAACTTTTAGATGTGTCTCCATTTCAATACACCTGAGTCAAATAATGAGGTCATTAGCTGGACTCTGAAGAACTTGTCTGCATTTAGGAAGTGATTCAGCGATTTGACTCGGCTGTGTTGGACCAGGCAGATGTCTAAGGACACCGGCCCTCAAGGACCGGAATTGCCCACCCCTGTGTTAGGCAGTCAATAGAATGTGACTCTCCTATGTCACACTGTGATTTGCCAATAGATTGTAAACCAATTTCTCATTTGGGAAAGGTAGTAACTTTGTGCCACTTTACATATGTTGTGAAACCCTGTAAATAAGTAAGAAATTGTGCCTTAAGACACAATTGTGTGATTTCATCTCTCATGGAAGTCACTAAGTGTGTGGCAGCTAATTTAAGATTAGATCTGGATTTGGGAACAAAGTTATAATCAGCGAATCAACTTGAGCCTGAGATCAGGACAAGACTGGATTTCAATATTGCATTATGGAATATTTACTGAAAACTACAACTCTGTTACTCAACATACTAATTTTCAAAATATGGATAAAAAAACTTCATGGAATCTAACTTCTCTTTTATTGAGCAAATCAGTAAGTAGTGCATGTCTTACTTTTTTGTTATTGTAACATGTAAGTTAATAATGCTGTAGAAAGAAGTCAAACTGTTGACCAACACACCATGTGATCTGACGTGGACAGTAGGATGCTTTCTACACAAGCAGGAGAAACTCAGACTCTGTGCGTTTTTAAAATAAATTGATGAATTACTTAACTTTTTGTTTTGGTACTAATGTGAAATCTAAAACACTTAGTTGAGGCCTAATCTCTGGAGCAGGATTTGTGGTTTATGAAGCTAACTTCAAGTACAGTTTGAAATTTTTAGTATTACAACGCTGGAACTTGGAACTCTCACTAATATGTTACATTGCAACATATGGTATGATGCTATGATTGCTTCTGAACCAGTCAGAGCTCTGAGCAAATAAAAATAATGAAAGATTGGCAGTGTGTGAACACATGTCTTCTTGGCTGTTTTTTTCCTCTGTTCTTTGTAATTAATCTATTCAGGTGGTGCAGCAGAGGCACACCTAAAAGTACCACCACCCCTTGAGGACTTGAGTTTGACACCCCTGTTAAACAGTGTTTTCCCCAGTGTATTATAAGCCTGGCGGCCCGCCATGCTTGCTAGATCCCCCACCAGACTAAGCCTTGCTTGATTGTATTTTTAGAAAAATGATCAATTGGGGGAAAAAAAAGAAATAACTTATTTATTCATTTACTTGTTTTTATCTTAAAGCTGGATTGCAAGGGTCTAGTTTCACTTGTGGAGCTGATTTACTTGTAAAAGATTTGTAGGTTAATAGTTTATGCATTTAAATTTGGGAGGGACCAATCACACCGCTGATGCCTCTGCGCATTGCAGCAGCTGGATGTCTTAAGTTTATCTCAGCGTGGATCACGGGGGCCTCCTTTCACTCAAACTGGACACAGGCTGACCTGTATGGATATTGTGACGTGCACAATTCAGAGACTGAGATCTAGACAAAAGTCAGGGAGCAAAAACAATCTTTAATACGTCTGCAGACGGAGAGCAAAAATACACTGCTTTAGGCAAAAATCAAAATCTGCTCTAACAAACTCAGAGTTAGTTGCTTTATTCATCTCTCTCTCAGCTAACAGAGGTGGAGATTTCATCTTCAAGGACCAAACAAAGGAAAACAGACGGAACAGTTCAACTTTGTACGCTCATTCACAATCATGTCTACGGGATGCGAAAACTAAACACTCTTTCTCCATGCAGGGAAGGCCACGGGAAAGACAGCAAGTTCCCAGACGACCCATCTGGGAAACTTCAACAGACACATCTTGTTCAGTTAGTTTGTACACCCTGTGCAGCTGCAAGGAAAAACCTCTTGATTATGATACAATTACATTTATGTGATACATAGAAGTACTCTGCATGATGCAAATAAAACATTTTCTCTTTAAAGAAAAATCTAATTCACAATATGTTCATCAGCTTCCTGTGAGGAATTATTATGCTTCTTTGGAGAACTCAAGGCAAGAGTTTAAACCCACCGTTAGTTCTGGTTGTGCAGCTATATGAACCGCAGGAATAACTTGGAGTCGCACTTTCAGATGTGTGCTTTCAGAAAGATTTATGTTTGTGAACAAATTTAGGGCAGGGGTTCTCAATACATCAATCGACTGGTTGATCGCGAGAAGGTTTTGAGTGACAAACTGAAGGCCACCAGGACGCCGAGACCAGCACTTTCTCTTCTGACAGGCTTATCAAAATATTCACTAAGATCCAAAACGTTTTTTTATTATTTATTGAAGAATAATTTTTTTAAAAATCAACAAAACGTGTTAAAATTTATTTTCTCAGTAATTATTATTAAGTTGTGTTCCAGAGCCATTAACAAATAAGAAGGCGACTCAAAGACCAACTGACCAACAGAGCAGGAGTTTAAATGAGCTAATCAACCAGCACTGTGTTCAGGGGAGGCTCATTAATAATCGATGACTAAATATCAAGCCTGGAAACCTGATATTGACTGAATGTTATGTTTTTAATAAAATATTTGCTTGGCTTGCGGGTGGTTGCCACGGCAACGGGTGTGCTTAATGATAAAGTGAGACTGAGAGTAAGAAGGTGCGAGTGGTTCTGAGTTGATCACCTGTTTGGGTTATTTTACCTTTGTTGACCTTGGCTGTGGTTCATCACAGCTGCTGGAGTTTCTGAACGTTCAATAAACAACAAACTTGGACTAATGACCTCATTCGTTTACAATAAACTTCACAACAAACTTCAAATAGGACAAATATATTTGATTAAGTTTTAACAAAAACAAATGGCTTCTACCACAATAATTGTGTGAAATTACATTAATTATGTTCCAAATTCAGAAGATTTGCCTTTACCTTTGCAGAGCTCTTTGGTTCCTCCTATCAGTCTGTAGTTTCTCATATTGACGTCATCAATTTTGCTCTAAACTTTGAGACTATGTACTTGGGCAAATGACCAAACTGTGTAAAGGGATTCTATAAAGCATGCATATTTATTATAATGCTAGTTGTCAGTAAAAAAGTAATCTCTTGGAAATGGATGACTTACACAATGCCCACCTTAAAAGACTGGACAAAAATCATCCAAGACATTTGCAAGATGGAGGAACTGATATTTGCATTGAATCAGGAGCAAGACCAATTTGAAAAATATAGGACCCTTTGGCGGAATATCTGAAACTAATGAAAGTGAGGTGACCCCCATTGATCCTTAGCTGCTCTGTTTGGTGTAGGATATTTGTTTTACGGTTCGAAAAAGTTAGTCCGATGTGATATTAATTTGTTCGTTCTTTATCCTCCCCATTCTTCTGAGAGGAATTGGGGTGGAGGAAAGAAGGAAAAAATGGAACACTAAATACCAGAGATGGGATAATCACATGAAGGAATATGTTGTATGCATCAATATAACAAACTGAACAGATGACCGTATCAGACTATACTACCTTTTGTGAACAGACAAGATGCACAATTCTCATGTTATTCGTTAATAAAAATTTGAATGGAAAAAACAAAACATGGTGAACTGCCGGTGGGCCGCCTGGGTTCCAGCTAGATTTCTGGGGGAAACCCTGGAACTGTCAAAGTGTGACTATAACTCAGCCTTGAGTTCCTGTCATTGGCATTGTTGAATGGGGAAAAAAAGGCATTGTAAGTTTGGCGGTTCGACTGATACAGTTTACAATCAGTCACACTTTGTGAATAATGTTGCTATCTGTAACTTGTCTGGCTCCTTTGCTGGGCTGGCAGTTTTGGCAGGTCTGGATCGCTCCCATCAAAAGAGTCCAAAAAGTTATCTCCAAGATGAGGAACAAAATATGCATCCAGTTTTTGGCTTTTTCTTGCTCTCTTTCTTCCATCCTTTTTACTTTGCTGCTCCTTGGAGCTCCACTCATGTAAACATAGTCCTTAGAAATGCTCTAGCTAGTTTGCCTTCTGTTGCAAAGTGACTGATGCAACAGAAGACAATTCAGAATTTGCCAACTCTTTTCCAACATACAAGGAAAAATAGACTTTATATATAAAGCCTACTTTAAGTATTACTATTTCACAGATGTTAACACGTTGATAAAATGTTTAACTCAGTTATATTGCTGTAACAATGTGCTAAATTGTTGACTGGTGTCAACCTCTAAGTATTATCTGATGTTGAAGCAAAGCTGAACTCTTGAAGTTTGAAAGGTTTTATTGTATTGTACACTTCAAATACTTTTTGACACTATCAATTTCAAAAGGAAGCTCATGTTTAGTCTCTGCCAACTTAACTTGCTGACAAACTGAACCTTGACATGACTGCTGACACTGAGCGAAAGTAGATTATGGTTATTAGCAGGAGCTCATAAACTAACTGAAGTCTGAGGTTTTTAAATTACAGGTGTGTGGTGTTTGTGTGTTCTCTGAAAAATGAACCTCAGGAGGTTATTTTCTTAAGTTGATATCAGATATGTGACTTAAGACAACAAATTCTTTCTATGTGGTTGTGTAAAATAAGCAAAAACAAAGAAAATCTGAAAGGGGATTGTAAAGCATCTTACTGCTAAGTTGTATAGTTGATTTTTCCATCACTTTCTGTCAGACTTACATTAAGAAAACCAGACAGAAGAGAACTTGCTAAGAAACAGCAGAGTGTGAGCTGCATATGAGCCTGTATTCCATGCTGCCAGCCATCGTGATCAGATAATAATCCTGTCAGAGAACATGCCAGAATAAGTGAGGACACAAATGAAGGTCCTTTAGAAGTTGTGTTCAGCTCTGGCTCTCTCTCACTGTGCTCTTCTGTTTTTCATATGGGAAATGTTCCAGATTCACCTCTGTTATTTTTAATTGCAGTCGATATGACACAGTATAGCATTATTTAAAATTACACCAGTCAAACAAAATATAGCAAACAACAACTCAAGTAAAGTTAGCCTTCCTGTGTTTACTCTGAAGATTCCAGTACAGAACGGATGAAAAAGCGTCATCAATCCAGCAGGTTTAAAAATGATTACCTCCATGGGTGAAAAATTTTTGGTGTTATTATGAGTTGTGTCTTTTCATCACCAGAAATTTTTTAGATAATAGAAAAATTACAACATACTTAATCCAACATGTTCAACTAATTCTGGATCCCTTTAAAACAACGGGATCCAGGTACTAGTTCCTACTTTCTAGTTTAGAAAGTAGGAACTACACATAACTCAACATCTACGGTTCTTGTTATAACAAAAATAAAAACAAAAATGACAGCTGGCATTAAAGCTTTTCTTTCATAAAAAAAGAGGACAGCACATTTCCAGGCTCTATTTTGCATAGTCAGCTTGTGTAAACTGAGGAATAACTAAACATGCTCTGAATTCAGTTGGAGTCTCCAATTGGCAGGTCATCAGCTCTTTATTCTCTTTCTCCAAGCTCCCCATGAGTTTTTTCTGCTGCTGCTGATTACAGACCAAAGCGGCTAAACATTTCTGTCCTTGATACACAAACAGTTAGCGAGGTTTAAACATTTACAATTGATGATTCACATGAATTGCTCTTCACAGGTCACAGTCAACGCCTGTGATTAAATCTCTTGGAGGCACATGAGTTTGTCCCTTGAAAACGAAAGTAAACAAAGGAGTGATGGACCTGGCATGAGTTGGATCTAATTTTTCATGACTGTGGGTTTGAATTTTGTTCAAGATAAACACTGAAGTGGGCTGACATTAGTGGCAGAAACACAATGTGTGTAAAGATGAGAGAAACTGCCTTGCTACTTTTCTCCATAGGAGACTGAGCAGAGGAAGGCAAGTTGAAAATATTAAGTTTGAACACATACAAGTTTTTTAAGTAGTGAAGTATGCTATCTCCACCAGTCAGAGGCAACAGTGCATCAACAAGTTTGCAGTGTGTCAGTGAAGAAGAAGTCTTCCATCTTGTGGGGCCCACCTGGTCAGCTCAGAGGTTTCATATTTAGTACCAGTGACAGTATATCTCTGTTATACTACACACCATGACAAACCATGACAAACTGGGCCATATCATATCATTCACAATAACAACAGTAAAAATAACTTTGCCTGGCAAAACAAACGTCATCGTTAGATGCTAATTTCAAGGCACAAATAAGTCACCCCGTCATCCATGCAGAAATATTGAAGTTGAAAAGGATGAAAGCAAACATGGCTGAACTGCCATAAAAACAGAGAAGGTGGTCATTTATTACCAGTTACAGTCTGGACTGGATTGAATTTCACAAAATTAGCTGCTGTCTGTCATAAGAAGAGTGTATACTTTAGCTTCTGTAGTGTTTTGGCCACTGCAGCTCCTTATAGCCACTGTCATTGGTACACAGAGCTGAGGTCTGCGTCTAATTGTCTCTCCTCTTCACGTAGAAAGAATGAACCAATTAGACAAGCCGAAAAAACTGTCTAAAACACAGATGGCTTCCCAAAAAAAGCTACTGTTTTAGTGCTCCGTTTGTGCAGGTTTTTTGACATGTAAAACATAATGTATGATGCATATTTTTTAGGTAGTGACTTTATGTAGAAAGTACAAATGTAAAAAATATTATGCTTGCACTTTGATAAAATTTCAACAACAGACCTGACTCACACTCGCTTGTGGTACCAAGATGGAATTCACTGAGCTGCTAAGGACAATACATGTTTGTAAGAGCAGAGTAGCCACTTGATTCAAGAAAACTGAGTCATTTGGAGCTGATTACTCAATGCTTTTTGCAATATTGTTTATGGAGTATAAGTAGAATTTGTTTTAATGAAGTCTTAAAAGAATCCAGGACTAGTTGAACATGTTGGCCTAAACATGTTGCAGTTTTCTATTACCTAAAGAACTGGTGTTTGTGATACGCCAAAACTCATGATTATTTCAAAAATGCTAATCTTTTGTTATATGTTTCACCCTTGGAGGTCGCCATGTGTTCACGGATGGACTGATGACGTAATCAGGTCCATTCTGTACAGGAATCTGCAGAGTAAACACAGGAAGGTTAACTTTACTTGAGTAGTTGTTTATCATATTGGTTTGACTGGTGTTATTTTAGATAATGTCACACTGGGTCATTATTAGCTGTAATAAAATAAAAATAAAAATTGAGGCGAATCTGGATAATTTCCCACATGAAAGAAAGGAGAGTGCAGCCGGAGAGGAACACAACACAACAAAGGACCTTATCTGGACCTGGACATTTCTCCACAACACTTTGAGCGATTTAGTTTAACAGGTGATTGTTACCTTAACGAGCTAAAAATAAATGCTGTGCTGAGACGGGCCGAACTGGATACTCTTTGAGATGCTAACAGGAGTTATACAACCTGGGTATTGATGTCACTGATCTGACCAGACCCATGGATATTTAATATTCCCCTTGACAGAACTGGTGTAATAATATCGTAACAACCTATTTACACAGAAACCATTTCTAAAACCACTTTCCATTACAAATCCCCCCCAAAAAATGCATTTACACTACAGCGAGATCAAATCAAATCAAGTTTGTGTGTCACATTTCAGCAACAAGGGTGTTGAAAGAGTTTTACATAATAAAAATATAACAATAAACAAAGAAAGCAAAACAGAATCATTACATTGGCAAAAGTGGCTAAGTGAAAAGAAGTAATAAAAAGTTGTAATCCAGACTAGAATTACTCATTGTTCCCTGTTATTTTTAATCAAAACCAACTCTAAACGGGTGTTTTTAGCCTTGACTCAAAAGAACTCTGTGTTTCAACTGTTTACACTTTATATTTCCAGGTCCAGGAAACTAAGAGTGAATCAAATCTAAGAGTAACAAAGAATAACTAGACACAACGAAGAAATAGATATACAAACACCAAGAAGAACTGAACAAAGGTGAAACTGAAAAAAATCTGATCTAATTTAAGAAAGAGACTTAGGAATATCAAACTTAGAGTCTAGAATCAATAAATAAAATCCCCAAAACAACCCAGGACCTAACACAGCCAACCAGAGCCACAATGGATGGTTTATATCAAAGTAGATTCAACATTATTATTAAAGACCAAAAGCCAATTAAGAATTATTAGCAAGGCGGGAGGGATTAGGTGCAAAATGATGGGTTTCATTATGCAAAATATTGCAAGTCTTGTTTTGAAGACACTGTTGACTATTGAGATCCATGAGCTATACATCACAATTTTCAGATTAAAAGATGTGTATTTTTCCTCAAACTCATACATATGTCTTCAACATTGAATATATTCAGATATAGGCTCTTCTTTCCCTGGGCAACTTAATACCCAGGAAAGGCCACAGTCTCTGTTCTGTCTGAGCCAAGACATTTTCATGCCACTGTACATATGTTCAGCATTAGTTTTCAGTCAGATCTGCTGAGGTTTTCATGCAGGGGGGCAGGAGAGTACTCTACAAAGGCTTTCATCTGTGGGGGAAGTGAAAACCAAACCTATGCTCTGGAACAGGCTGGGAAAAAAAAAACTCTCCATTGGTCTGTTTTTTCTCTCCACTAACTTTTTGTTGACTGAGATAATGTGGTGGGGCATAATGAATTAGCTCTGGATTTTTTTCTCCTGAATTTGTTTTTAACATGAATAACTTACGGTGTAAATCGAAGTGCAACAGTAGCTTTCGACTACAGTACTGTGCTGTCCCTCTCCTCTGACAGCATTATGTTACACACAGTGAATGAAGCAGGCAACTGCAATATGCTCATATCTGTATAGATAGATAGATAATTACACTTTTGCTGCACTGTCTGTCACATTTAATGTGTGTATGTTGGTTTTCTGATATGCTCCGAAAGCCATAAATGTGCAGTGAAAATGTACAGAGTGGGACAGAAAATACAGTTCACACTGGCAGGAGGGAGTGCTGTAAAAAAAGCAGCAGGTGCTCTTCTATGGTGAGCCATTTCAGTCAAAATTATATCAATCAATCTGGCCAGTATTATTTAACTCCATGGCTTCCCACACTTTTGTTTGTAGTAATGTTCACTACATTGATTACAGTAATCAACCGCTCTACAGAAAGCTCTCAATTTCAAAAAGAAAGCAGCAGTGCACCGACTGCAATTTTCTGGCTGATAACCAATTTTTAGAAACCCTGACTTGCTGAATTTGTTTTTGAGTGTGCAAAATATAGTGAGAAAAGTCACTAAGTTGGCAATCATGGTGAAACACAACTCTTCTCTAGAAATATATTATTATATTAAGTAATTAAATTTAGTCCCTAATAGGACTATATAAATAAAGTCCTCATTAATATAGATACAGAGTTGATGGAGTAGGTACAATGGCAGCGTCAAGCAGCTTTTACTATAATGATCGGGGACCCTCTGCCACCAAAGCCTGACATCCCGGCCTTCCACTCTCCGTCCTCATCCATATCTCTAGTTACCACCCCAGTCTTGAGAAGCAGTAACACCTCCAGCCCCAGTAAGTGGGCCAAGACTTTCTCAGGCGCCTGTAACTGGTCGTATGATGCCTCCCAATGATCTTCCCAGGTTTCCCAGTAATCAGGCTGAGCCAGCGCCAGAGGATCCGCCTCCTGTGTTGCTACCCACCGGACCTTTTGCAGCATTTTCTGCATTTGTGGATTATCACACTAAGTGTGCTGTTCAGAATCACACTTCTGTTTTCACACACGTAGAAACAAGGACCCTTCCTACTATCATTCGTTATGAGTCCCTGTTCACTTCAGGTTCCTGTTCGGGCATTCGGGTGTTGTCATTGTGCGACACCCCCTCGCCCCCTTCCTTCACTCTTTTTGAAAGAAGGAACATTTACTGAGCTTTGCTTTAAGCCCCTGTTGTTGAAGTCCACCCAGCACCACCTGTTGTTTCCGCGACATCCCTGGGTCCCCCTTCCTTCACTCTCTACTCTCTCAGTCACCACTTCCTCTTCTGAGAGGGGAGATCTGCTACCAGCTCTCCATCTAACGGGTAAATTGAGTTTCTTAAATCTGCTGGGATTTGCCCTATCCAGAACTGAAGTAAACTCTGTTTAAGCTGGTTTCGAGAAAGGATTCGCCTGATTTCTACGACATACATCCAGATGTCAATCAATCAATCAATCAATCAAATTTTATTTGTATAGCACATTTCAGCAAGGCATTTCAAAGTGCTTTACATCATAAACACAAGAACACAAAGTCATGCAACATATAATAGACAATACATTGTTACATATTACATTTCAAATGAAACTCTAAACAGGTGTGTTTTTAGTTGCGATTTAAAAGAAGTCTTCTTTCACCCTTCTTCCCCCTGTGAACTAGCCAGACTGAGCAGCCTGCAGCCAACTAGTTTCACATAGCACAACTGTTAACGGTCGCTCCTTCTCTTTTTTTACAACTTGCACTTGTTACTGAATCAGGTTGGTTTTAGTGACTCTGGCGAGTCCCAAGGATGTTGTTTTAAATTTGGGCTAAATCAACCTATAAAACATTACCTAGTTTTCTTCCCCAGAATCAAACATCACAGCTATTTTACTACCATCAAAGAACTTTGAGGTGACTCATTAATTGAATGTCCACATCTTTTAGATTTTCTTTATGCTAAATATTTTATTAATGGAGCATTTTTGCAAGGGTCAGTACAGCTTAATTCAGTAACAGAAATAATGAAATAAGTAAAATCATTCATGTAGCCTATCTTTCCCTAATTCTGATACTAAGAACTAAGGAGGAGTTTGGTGTCTCGAAACTCCTCCTTAGTTTGGTGTCTCGAACCCCAGAACTGTCTCAATGATGAAGAAGGTGTTGCAGTGGGAGGAGGAGATTGATTGACGAAGGCAGGAATCTCTGTTGGTCTGATGAGCTGTCATCTCTGCATCGATGGTGAGGTCACACAGGACTTGGGTCTTTGTGGTCACCTTTTATAGGGTTTATTCACCCTTTTGGTGCATTTGCATTGGCTAACACTGTTGCTGTGCCTGTTTCATTGGCTGACTGCTTGGACAGATGATCCATATCCATCACAGTCTTAGAGACATTTTTATCCTGATGTCTGTGCTAATGTCTCAGGATTGCTCAACAATCCTCCCTCGGCTTTTCCTTGAAACGTTTAAGTTGTTCAACCATCTATCTCCAAATAAGGCATTGGTCATCTCTGCTCTGCCGTTAGTTCCCATTTTATCCCTAACCTTTCACCTACTATCTACCTCTAACACATCATCAGTGATCTTTAATTGCATTTACATGTTTTACACCATTTCAAGTTCAATGTCAAAATCATATTCATAGCCCTTTTAGTTTATTTGATTTAGCATTAATTTACAATTTTATCATATCCATAACTCATTACTGTGCTTTAAGTATAACTAAAGCACATATGTCAAAGTCAAGGCCCGCGGGCCAGATCCGGCCTGCAAATTAATTATCTGTGACCCCCTGGATGATATTTAATTACTATTGGAACCGGCCCGCAGGCCACAGCTGCCCGCAGGCCACAGCCGCCCGCAGGCCACAGCCGCCCGCAGGCCACAGCGGCCCTCAGGCCACAGCGACCCACAGGCCACAGCCGCCCGCAGGCCACAGCCGCCCGCAGGCCACAGCCGCCCGCAGGCCACAGCGACCCGCTGCCGTTTTGCGCGCACCAACACTGCATTCCCCACAATGCAATGGTAGCCCGTGAAGTCACTGAAGCACAAGCGGCTTTATTGTCCATCAGCAATCAGAGCAGATATCAACTTTCAGGTACCCCCCACTCAAAACTGGCTAAACGGTTAGTGGACGCTGAGAACAGAGGTTTTCAGGCCAGGATGGAGACAGACAGTGACGTCCACTTTTTTCAGTAACGAGTAATGTAACATGTTTCTATTTCAGATCAGGTAGTCAGACTCAATGGCGTATCTAGCCCAGTTTTAGTATCTCAATTGTATCTCAGTACCCCTGAAAAGGATTGCTACCTATCCCTATAAAATGTGGAGTCATCCTGTATTTGGCTGTTAAATGTGCGTCCTGTATTGAACCGATACATAACTGTTTGATAGACATGCCTACACTAAGTTTGATAATAATAGGCAAAATAAAACACAGGAAATATTAAGGTCAGCTACACCGTCGTGGTGGGAGCTAAAGGACCCCTGAATGCTACGGACCGACGCTGAACGTCACAGTTGCCTAGAGATGGACATTGTGCAGCTGCAGTGAGCTGCTATCAACCCACGTCTTTTTAAAACATCCTCTACCTGATTCCATGTCCTTAGAAGAAAAAAACACTTTCAAAAATACAGACTTGAGTGAAAAACGCACATTATAAGCTGAACAATTTCCGTGAGGATGCATACTGTGAACATCGATCGACAAAACAATGTGTCCATCGTGGCACAGTGTGCTGGACAGAGTAGATCAGGAAAGGAACTGCAGACCCGTCAGAACCTAAAGAACCAGAAATCAGCGTCTCTTCATCCTCAATCATCTCCAGAGGCTGATATGGCACAGAACATTTTCATATGATTGATTCAGTTTCTTACTGTGATTTTTGTTGATTTTTGTTTGATTATTATTATTATTGCTTAGGATGTTGAGTTTGGATATTTAATAAATAATAGTGTTAGCCAAAACTAGAAAATTATTGAAGAAATTTAACCAGGGCCTGCCAAAGTGTGCCCGTCGGTTTTTAGCATAATTCTTATGCTAAAAATTAGCATCAATGCTAAGCTTAGCAAAAAATTACATCATGTTGAGAATTCCAAGAATGTTGACTAGAATGGACTTGCACCATTCAGTATGTTAAAAGTAGTGTATAGGCCAAAATTAGCCAAAATGCTAATGTGAGCCTACATGCTGTTGGTAGCATGTAGGGCATCACTAGCATGATGTCTGTAATTGACTTACTCCATTCAGTATACTAAACATGGGTAATAAGTAAGAGAAATAGCTAATACCTCATTTAAGGAGAAAGGCTGATGCTAATGCTCTGCCTTGCTGCCCATCACTTGGATGAGGTTGTTTTTATTGCAGGTTTCAGCCAAATAATATTGTGATGCATATAATAATTTTATGCCATATTGCACATTTGTAGTCCAAAACCTTCGATCATTACTGGATTCTATTTTTGCTAGCTTTGTTCAGTGAAGATTATGTTGAGTTTAAGCTTTTTTAAGTCTGGAACAATCCATTTTAGTGTCATTTTGTACTTTTCAGGATTACAGCTGAGGCATCGCCACACCTGCATACCCTTACCACACACTGATTGAATGAGATCAATCCACTGAAGATCTCATTCAATCAATGGAAATGTGCAAATAATTTAGATTACATAGGCACACTGTTAAGGAAGACCTGCTTTTCTAATACTATTTTAAAATGACAAGAGGATTATTAGAGACATTTACCTTTCCAGGTTCATCGTGAGTCCAAAGGAGTTAATAAAAACATATGTTAAAGTTATGATGGTAAAATAACAAAGCAAGTTTTGATGAACCAGGTTTCTTCCATCATAATCTGTTGCCCTGGAATGTAAGATGTAACCAAGTATTAGAGGAATACAAACTAAATTGCATTTCAGTCTGGAGATGTCTGTGGAGGCTATCAAGTCGGATAACAAATGAATGCAACATGGAAAGCATTACTAGTCAAAACAGATAAAATCCATGTGTATCTTTAACAGACAGGAAATTGGGTTTCTCTTGTGGTTGTAAATATGTGTGGTAAACCACTGGAATCTGAACTGGGGCAGGGTTCACATGTCCTATCATTTAATTAGCACAGCAACAACACAATCAGTGTCCAAATTAAGAAAATACATGCAGATGAAAAACATAGCTTTTTGTTTTTAACTGTACTTGTCTTGAATTGTGTACTTGACATATTAGCTTTTTTTGTCTACTGTAGTTTTCTCAGGGTTCTTAAGTTGATGTGGTTAGGAGATGTCTGCAACTCAGAAGTCATCAGCAATCTGCAGAGTCAGCAGTCTGCTGTCCTCAGATTCTGTATCCTCCTCCAGCCATACTTTCAGAGCTGCAGGGTTCCAGGTTGTCTGAGTTAGGAGACTGACACATTAATGTGTAACATTTTAACAAAGTATCCCAAATCTAAATGGGTTTCATTAAACGCTTTAATATAGAGCCAAGTAGAACAAATATGGAGCATCTAAACATTGAGTATTTAAACAGCACACTTTTAAAAACTTTATGTTTTTAGTTTTGAGCATGAAATTTCAAGACCTTGACCAGAAGGTCGTTGCTACCTGAATGGAGACAAAATTTATGAACATTAGTTGGAGCTTTTGAAACAAGGGGAATCTATTGTTGACTTCTGAAATATTTTCAAGTTTGACTTAAATCATGTAGTGATATGGGAGTGAGCAATGTGTGAGTGTGGAGTCTAGCAATGGAATTTGAGATCAGTTGTTGGTGGGAAAAAGGCAATAGGCTTAAACAGAAGTGTACAACAGTAGAAAGAAAATTCACAGAATTTGGTGAGTGACAGTAACTAGACTGAACACCAAACTGAACATGTTGGTCACATTTAGACTGAAGGTATTAAATGATGATTTAGACCTATTTCTAAATTGTCATCAAGATAGTTTAAGAATGGACAATGCTATCAAGAGCTTAAAGTATAAATCAAGTCAGAGAAAACCTTACCATCCAGAAATGACACATGGTTTGGGGACTTTAACCAGGCCTGCTTGTGCAGAGACAGTTTAACAAATATCTGTTTTGGGGATTGAGTGAAATAAATGAGCTGAGACTTTTCTAGCAAAGGATCAGACTTCCTAAGAGCTCAGTAAGCTCACATGGAATTAAAACCTCTCTCTCTCTCTCTCTCTCTCTCTCTCTCTTTCTGTGTGTTTCTCTCTTGTCTTTGTGACTCTGCCTCTATTTCATTTCTTCCCTCCCTCCCTCTCACTCTCTGTCTTGCTGTGTTGTGGTGCTGACGCTCTCCCCTACCTCTCTTTCCCTTCCTTGGTATATAAGTGTGGATGACTGGTTGGTGATTAAAAGTGACGGAAAGACAAGCGCAGGCCTCTTGGACATTAGTTTCAGAAGGACTGCCATGACCTCTACTGTGACCCCTAAAGATGATACTCCAGCATGGGCAGGTGAGCTTTTAACCTTGTGAAGCCACTTTTTAACCAGTAAACTGCTGAAAGCAGCTGTCCTACAGATCTGTTGTTTGGCACCAGGAAGGGGATGAAGTATATTTTTAAATCCTGCGTGAGGCGGCACCTCTTACAGCATGGCTTGAGTGTTTTGGGTGATGAAGGAAGGAGGAGGCGAAAGAGAACACTTTGTCATGCAAAGAATGTTAGCTCACCCTGAACACAAACCCACAGAAAGGAGCAAAGTTTTACCGTTTAGAATTCAGAAAAGCAAAACACCATTTTAACTGTCGCTATTAGTTTTTATTCAGATGGCAAAAGCTGTAACATCTAGACTCACTTAGGTAGCTTTTGAGCTTTTTAACAGATGCTCTGACTCATAACCACTTACAGTAAATAGTCTTAAAATCCTGCAGCGTGGGGGGGCAATTTTTTTGGCAGACAAATTAAAGCTAGTTACAGCGTTCTATAAAAGTTATTTTCTATTCAGGAGATGGTGTTTTCCAGGCTGTTGACAGCACACAGACAGAGATTAAAGTGACTCAGGTCAAAGATCAAATGCTGCAGTCAAGAGTCTTGATTAGTTAACAGGATCTGAGGCTTGTGCATTAAGCTCGCTGCTAAAATGAGACTAAAACAGCAGGAATTCAGACACTAATATCTACCACAAACAGTTCTCCAGTAATCAAAGCTGTTTCCTAACAATTTATGAAGCATCTCTGAACAGCTTCTGAACTACATTGCTTCACTTCATTAATGTGTAGCCTTCTTTTTGTCACACACCGTTTCATTCAGGTTGAGGTCTGGATTTTGACTGAGCAGTCGTTCTGTTCCACGGTATGCATCCTGTTGATGACCCAGTCAATCTTCAGCTGTCAGAGTAGCACTGATGTACAGAGGAGCTCAGAGTTAAGTCAACAACAGTTTAGAGTCCGACAGTCACTCCCAACCGTTATACTTGACTCTGTGTATGAGAGGCTGTTTGTGAGGCTTTGGACAAACAGGATAGCTCTGGCACATTTACAGAAATGTCAGTCATTGTACATTGCCCCTATCAAACAACTTAAATTCAAATTAAAAGATGAAACTGTCTAAACTCAAGTTGTGTTGCCATACACCTTTTAGATTATGCAGAAGACTAATCCAGGTTAGTCTTCAGCTTGCTAATCCTTCAAGATTTGAGAAAGTGGCCATGACCTTTCCATTTTCTTTCCTCCTTGGTTTTCTGTTAGATAGGAGAACATTTCTGCTTTTATAGAGGTCATCCCAGTGCTAAGTTGTATTCCATGTATTTCATGTGCAACACCTGGATGTTACATATGAAGCACTCAGGATGTACGTAGTTGATTTTGATTGTTGCTACTTGTAGATTAAACAAAAACTAAACTAAACTAAGAAACTACAGCAGAAATCTGCTCAAAGTTATTTCGTGTTGGTCTGTTTAGCATTAACTGACTCAAATGGGTATCAGAACAATTACATAAATACATTTCAATTCAGTTTCACTTTATTTTGGTAAATTGTCAACATTAAGCACAGGAAACAAAAAATTATAATACACAAACCTACAATTTACCAAAATAGGAATAGACTGAAGCTTATACTTACCTACCCTGTTTATATACTTAGCAGCCTACCATCATAAATCATAATTTAGTTTTTCCTTCATGTAATGATAACTTATTGTAATATGGTAACATCCCCAAATTTTCAGCTTTTGTTGTTATCTTCTATGTAATCTGAATCCACTGTTATCATCTAAACTGGACATTTGAACAGGTGGCTATGTGTTGTGCTGCTGTTTATATTGAGGTGAATGTTTGCATATGGTGTCTGTTGTGCCGCGAATTATAGAAAAACTTTGGTCACACAATTACTTATATATTGGCTTATAGATATATATCTGACAGTGAAAGTCATAGGTAAACTATAAATCAATCAAACTCATTGAATTAATGCGCTTAAATCACTTTTGTCTTCACATGTGTGTAAAACCCAGCAGCTAGTCATTTCTTCTGTTGATGTTGCTACCTCGAGCAGAGATGTTTTGCAATAGGGCAATTTCCTCAGTTGAAGCTTTCAGCATCTTCCCACTATTGTTATTTTTATATTATAATAAATCTTAAATTTAGCAGAATCTAGTGAAGTGCAAATGAAATACCAACTTATTCGATATACTTATAAAAAGTGAACCGCTATGTAAGGCCATATTTTTGACCTACTTGTTTACACTCTCCCCAGTGAGAGAATGCACAAACCACCAATAAAGCCTGGTTCATGGTGGAACTGACAGGCAGATGACTTCAGGTTTTTTATTCAAAGTCATACCTCTCCTGTCCGTCAGCTAAGTGAGCCAAATTGTTCATACAATAAAGTATCACTGTGTTCAGGATGTTGCTGTGTGCTCTGAGTTCTACTGCAAAAAAATGAAAAAGAAATAAATCTGATATTGGGTTTGAAAAATGTTTCTGCCCCAACCTCCGTGTCATCAAGCAGTGTTTTCACTCACCACGCCTCGTTGTCCTGGCACAGTGACTCCTGCAGCTTCAGAGTCCATCAGACTCAATGATCAGTGTTCCCTCTGGATGATGGAAGGAGTCCAGGCTTGGTTGTCCTTGTACTCCCCTGGTTCTTTTCTTCCTGTGAGAGCAACATGAAACATGACTACATTCATTCACTGCAACAAATTTCTCAAATTCTTCCTTCTTTGCTCTGGTTAAACTGGGCCAGTCAGCTTTGAATGTGACTGAAGGAAAATTCTGTTCCATGGTCAAGTATCTGAAAATGTGTGGCTCCAGGGACCTCCAAGAATTATCAGACTACCAGTCTCTCTACCTTTAATTTCATCCTGTTCTCAAAACCAGACTGTGGTTTACTAGCTGGAGATATTAAATAACAGATGTTAATGGACTTATAAAGTTCCAAAGCAATTACAGTATCTTCAGTAACATTATAAGGCACCTTTATTTTAATCCTAAGAAAGTCAGACTCACAACACAGAAGAAGAGTAGATCTGCAACATGTTCCACGAGAGGGAGCAAATTCTCCCAAGAGCAGCAATAAACACTCAAAAAATTAACTTCTTCACTTTACTTGTTTTTGTAATGTCAACAATTTCTACAAAATTGAGTTATGTTCACTATAATTCTAAATTATTAAGATGCCACTGAGTGACTAATATGTAACAAACATAACCAAATCAGACATTTCCAACCTTATCTGATTAGATCTGATGTGTCATGAAGCACAGGGTCGAGATGATGATGAACGAGGTCAGACTCAGAGCGAATGAGAAAATTATTTTAATGATGTCCAAAAACCAATTCACAGAGCCAGGCACAATAGGATGAGGTGAGAGTGACAAAGAATGACTAAAGGATCCAGCAAGGAACAGACAACACATGTGAGACCAAATAATACACAGGATCAGGGGACAAGAGACAGCTGGAAACAATCAAGAGTGTGACACGACTACACAGGGACTAAATTAACCAAAATACTTACACAGAAACCTCAATCCTCACAGTTCATCTTTATCAAATGGAGCACAGTAAAAATGTGTGCGTCGGACTGCACAGGTCACTGTTCACCTGAAATGACCGGTTATGTTCACTATTGTGGCAACCTGGGGTGGATTTTCTTTAAAGTTATGAAACCAAAATAGAGAATGTTAAGGTTTGGAATAAATAAGAGAAGTCAACAACTTCAACTGTAATAACTCTCCAGGAAAATGTAATTATAATGAGGACACAGGTAAGTTCTGCTGGAATATGGAGACAGGATTTGGAAGATTCTACAAAATTTAATATGCTTCAATATGTAAAAACACCTTTGAAATGAACAATATCCTGACACGTTAAAACAGTGAATTCATTTCAACAAAAATTTGATTATGATAAAATGTTTAAATTTCAAGGGAGATTGAGGCTTACCGGTGGGGGAAGTAGTGAGGGAAGAGGCAACATCCAGTGAAGAAAAAGGGATCACACTAGACTCTACAATAACACAGCAAACAAAGAGAAAACAAATAAATAACCAAAATAAACACACAAGATAAGACACTGCCACCAGAGAAGCCTCAGTCCCTGAAAGAAAAACAAAAGAAAACAATATGAATAAAACAGAGCCAATAATAAACAACAACAGTACAATATTGCACTTACTCCAGTTAGGTAGAGCCATCAATGCCCCGGAGGACAGAGGAAAGTTCAGGTTGGTCTTTTGATAGGCAAAACAGCAGCGAGTATCAAACCAGGTGTAACTCTAATAAAAGGTTCATCAGGAGGCTGTGACTTGGTAACTTACTAAGTCACAGCTGAACAGATCAGCAGGAAGCAGTGCAGCTTCCTGCCAGTAATCAAACAAAGGGACAAATCGATCCAGGTATTGGAGGAAAGGAAACAACAGACGCAGAAGGAGGCAGATAGAGACAGACGTCACGACGCAAACAGCCTCATGACAGGTGGAATCTTACTTATATGTATCAGTCAAAATTGGCCTTCTTAAAGTGGCAGCGTACCATTTATGCTGCTACGCTGTACTCTAATATCATTCTTAGACATACACAGCTTCAATTTCACATAAGATCACTATCAACGAGCTCTATTTAGCATGGATTAATAATAGACTAAAATATTTCAAAATATAAGGACAAAATCTAAAACAACATATTTGGTCCTGATTCACACAGTTGATGCCAAGCTATGATTCTCTTGTTTATAGTATACAGGATAGTAACAACATTGGAAAGGACAAACTAAAGCCAATATCTTTACAAGCTCCACTCCTCAGGTTAGAATGAAGAACTATTAGTAAATTAACCTGAATAACGGTGGACAAGATTCAGTGAAGTCCAGTTAGCTTTGGGGCTCATTTTTATAACGAATGATGTGTGTGCGTGCATGTGTGTGTGTGTGTGCATGTGTGTGAATGTGTTACTTTGGCTAAAGCCTCTCAAATCCTCCATCAGGAGATCGGCTTGACAAGGCTAGTGCCTCTGCCTCTTCTGCCTTTAAAGCATTTGCTGAAAAGAATTTTATTGTCCTTTTTAATGTGTGCCTGTCAAAATTTCAGGGACATTCAGGATTCTTAGCTTTTTCAGGAGTAAGCATAACAGTTTGCTGAGCTGTTGGACATTCAGGTTTGAATGGCTGCCTTTTGTCTCAGAAAGAGTTTATGCAAAGTAAACCATATCAACTATCAGCTGCAGTTGGACCTGCTGAACTTCTGACACCTGAAAGTGTCTCAAGTGGCAGCTGTGGTTCAACACCACCATAGTTTTCCAACACAGATGCCTACAACCACAATCCTTTGTGTACGTTGAATGAGTGGAGCTGTTCCACTCCACAGGAACCACAGACATCAACAAACTCCTTTCCTAATCGACAGCAGAGCTGACCGCGGCTCCAAGGTACCCACAGAACTCATTCATCTGGAGACAAAACTAGACTGTAACATGGACTGAGCATCATTAATCTTCAGCTTCTGCTCTGTTCCGATACAAACAAAGTATTAAACACATGAAGGGTCAGATATCTAGAGCGCTCCACGAGGAAACAAACTGTAGTTTTGTTGATGTTTGAAAAGTTGTCCTCTTATTCCAACTCTTAAATATTCTGCTGTTGATTTAGAGTCTTTGTTTAAACAAAGAACTCAAAATATCTCAGTAGAAATTCACAGTGTATAAGGTTCATGTTGAAAGACCTAAAGTGGTTTTAGGACCAAGGAGCCATGGGTTTGAGATCTGTTCTTTGTTAATGTCCTTTATTTTGCATTTAAGCTTTTGCTGGAATAGAAAACCTCGAAAGTGAACAACAGCAAATTCCTCTGGTTAAATCATGAGTCCTCAGCTCCCTGCCAGGCTACAGATGGAAGTGATTTCAGCTCAAACTCAGAATCTTTTATCAATACAGAACCTTACAGCCTGCTTTAGCTTCCCTGCATACATGGTAAGCTAGCTTCAGTTTCAAGATACATAATGATGAACATGTCTTGCTGAATATAAAACAGTGAAATTTAAAATCTGTGATTTTAAACCTTAGACGTATTGAAGTGTGTAGGACCTCGCTTTCACCTACATTTGAGCAAGACTGTGCAATCTGATGGATTAGGATTCTGGTTCATATTCCAAGGAATACATCATGAAAAAAAAATCCCTGTGAAATACACATAACCTTTATTTAACCAGATAAACCTTGTTAAGATCTACAATCTCTTTTTGAAGAGGAACCTGTCATTTCCTCAACATGTCATAAGATCATTTGTTATACTTACATCATCCAGTATCAGTGATACTCTTATCCAGACATGACCTATGTTGAACATTCAGTTTCAGCACAAAATTTATATTTTAGCATGTAGAGTCAAAATCTAAATTGCCCTAAAATAGATGTGCATGCAAAAATCATTCAATGAATCAAATTTTATTTGTATAGCACTTTCAGCAGCAAGGCATTTTAAAGTGCTTTACATCACAACAACACAAAAACACAAAGTCATGCAACATAGAATCAACAATCAAAACATGACATTAAGGCAACTCCCATGATTAAATTTGTAATTGATCCATGCTCATTGAATTCCAAATTTTGACATCCCTGTTTTGACCTCCAGCTGAATAGTTGCCCCATCACTAAATCTAACCTCCTAGAGGAAGTTGACACAAAATTTTTGTGTGTGAATTTCCACAAAATGTGTTGCAGACTAAATACATTATTTTAGCAGTCTGAAACTGCAAGAGGACTTTTTGTGTTTTTCACATTATAATCTAACTTTTGATTCTAAAGTTCTCTTTAATTGTGTAATAAACTTTAAGAAGTGACAATTGGATTCCAGATCTGTGGACAGTTACTGGATGGGAGAATTCAAACAAACAGAGAGAGATGTGTGGAGACGGAGCAGTGTATTTTAAAGTGTATTTTAAAACACAAAATACAAAGATGTAGAACACACAGTCAATAATTGAGTCATTACATTTTGTTAGGTGCCATCATTACATATCAGAATGTTGAATGCTTCATTTATAATGTTTAAATAACAACTCTAAAAAGGTCGACTGTTGTGCAGTTTTCTTGAAGTTTGTTCTAGATTTGTTTAGCATAGAAACTGAATGCTGCTTCTTATTTGGTTTGCAGAACAAACCATAACCATTGAGTAGATTTTGGTATTTAATGAAAAAAATAATGAATAAACAAACTTACAAAAACACAGAGCCAAAGAAAAACATGAATCCAAGTTTAAAAGAATGGCAAGAATTCTACTGAAGAGAGAGAAACAGAGAGAGGGGTTAAGGAGAGCACACAGCAGGGTAAACACTACAAGTATCATTTTTACCTCAGGTTACCACTGACAACTGGCAGCTAGCTCTTCATATGGTCCTGCTGATGGCAGTCCAACTGGAAACCTAAGGCTAAAAGAAACGGAGAGATTAGCTAGACAAATCTCCAGTTTCCTGACAAATTCTGCCAAATACCGAGGAAATAGATGGAAACGTTTGACTCTCTCTTATTATTCTAAAATTCTGGAATAATTTTGGTAACTGACCTAAAACAGAAAACATGTGGTCTGATTTATGTCAAACAATGGGAATATTGACTTATATTAATTTGTTTTTTCATAACTTAACCCTGACTCTTAGCTTTATGTGGTGTAAGTAAATATCTAATGTAAAGTTCTACTTGTTCTCCAACAAGTAGTTTCTAAACTCTGTTTTAACTCCCCATTTTTCTCAACTTTCTTCCCTCTCCTTCAGGATGATTGACAGGTGACACGTTTGATCCCAAGAATGTATGTGGTGGCAGTGGGTGGGATATCCTCTTCCCACCTAGTAGTATCCATCTCCGTCACCTGCTCTTGGCTGTTATTGCTCTTCAATTCTGCCTTTGGTCAAAAACCTGCAAAGCTTCCCTTGATTAGTCGGAAGCCCTTTATCGCTGCCTGGAACGCTCCCTTAGATATGTGTACCATCAAGTACAATATTACAACCAACCTTGAACATCTTTTTCACATACAAGGAAGCCCACGTGCTACTTGGACAGGGCAAAACGTTACAATTTTTTATGCAAACCGACTTGGCCACTACCCCTACTACACGCCACGAGGCAAAGCCATTCATGGAGGTCTGCCTCAAAACTGCAGCCTGGACATGCATCTGCTCAAAGCTTATCAGCACATTGTTCACTTCATTCCTGCAGAGGATTTCCGTGGCCTGGCTGTCATTGATTGGGAGTTCTGGCGACCTCAGTGGGACCGTAACTGGCACAAAAAGAACATTTACAAGCAAAAGTCGAAGGAGCTGACCAAGAAGGCGTATGTTAATGTGACTGCAGCTCAGGTGGAGGTGCTGGCTCGGAGGCGATTTGAGAAAAGTGCTAAAACATTCATGCAAAGGACAATACAGTTGGGAACACGGCTACGGCCCAATGCCCTCTGGGGTTTCTACCTCTACCCAGACTGTCATAACTACAACTTGCATGACCAGAACTACACGGGCCTGTGTCCCCTGCCAGAGATGATGAGGAATGACGAACTGTTGTGGCTGTGGAACAGCAGTACGGCATTGTTTCCCTCTGTGGCAATCAGAAAGAGTCACACCAACAGCATCAGTAACTGGCACTTTGCCCACAACAGAATCCAAGAGTCTCTCCGGATTGCCTCACTTACTTCAAGGGAGTATGACCTTCCCACCTACGTCTACGTCAGACTGGGCTACCGAGATGATGCACTGGCTTTTCTCACCACAGTAAGTCAGAGTCCATGGAACAATTTAAAGAGGTCCCTTAACTTTTTCCCAGAGTTTCATATATTAATGTTTATCTGTCCAAATTATACCCTAAGTGTAACTAACTTTGCCTCTTTAGGCAAAGCGATAAGGACAAATTCAGTTCAGGTCAGTTTATTCAAATGGCAACACATTTTTTAAAGAAGAAAAGACCAATTCAATCCAGTCATAAAGACTTTTTGTATTATCAGGTTGTTGTGTGTTCCAGATTTCTGCCCAGATCCCACTTGAAAATGAGATCTAGACCTCAATGGGGTTTTACTTGGTTAAATAAAGGAAATAAAAAAAAACTGATTCCAAGTTAGATAGATACATTTCATTTGATGCTAGCTGTCAGACAATGCAATCAGGTTCAGTTTATTGTTCCGAATGGAAGGAAAAATTTCAATGTATGGAAACCCAACAGATTGCATCGAGACTTGCAGCATTCTCTTCACCATAACAATCAGATTCCTCTTACCATTTACTGGACTCTCTGATGAAAGGTCAAGTCATGGCTGAGTGTTTGGACTGCCCATCTTTTTTCAGACATTTGCACAGGAGATGACAGTCCTGCAACAACGCAGTTAGCTGCTATCTGGTGCTAGAATCCATAGCAAATATTAAATCAATGCATTTGTCTTGCCTACATATTTTCATAGTCTGCTTAATATTCAAACTATGTTTTTAGAGTTTTTGTTCACTGAAACTGAAGATAAAGACTTTGAAAATTAAATTCACTTCTGCCATCTGCTGGACATCCACAGAAAAGCAAATCCAAGAAAAAGGTCTTCTGTTGTCAGAAACTCTTTTCAGAGGTAAATAGTAATTATAACAGACATAGATGAATCCAATTTGTATCATTCAAGAGGAAAATATTAAAATGACAAAAGCTCAATTCTTTATTTTACAATGATGGACAACAAATGAATGACAGCTGTACCTATTCATGTTTTCTGTATTTTCTACAGAAAGACTTGATTCATACTATTGGGGAGAGTGCTGCCTTGGGAGCTGCAGGATTCATCATCTGGGGAGATCTTAACTTGACCTCATCCAGGGTAGGTGTACCTTCAATCCTAATTTCCTTGTTCATATAGTGAAGTGCTTTGACATGAGGATGTACATTTTATTGAAGTAAGATATCAGCTGCCCATATTGCTTCTGGTCTCAATAGGAGGCTGAAAGTGGTTTCCTATATCGTCTTTTGCTTTTTGATTTTACTCCCAACATTCTAAGTGGTTTTTGAACTTTCTCTAACACCATCACCCCGAGTACTTCGAAAAAAACTAAATCACTGTTTTTAAACCTTACTTCACATGCAAGATTTTTTCAGAATAATGACAGTGAATAACAATGCCATTTTTAGAAAGGAGATTCCAGGACAACTTTCCCCCACATAAAATAACTCAAATCTTCAGCAAATACTATATTATGATGTTTAAACAGTTTTGGTGTTTCATCAGACAGTTGTAGTGTGAAAGATGCTGCATGAATTATAACTGATGTAAACTATATTTGTAGGAATGTTTAACAAAATGTCACATTTTGACCACTGGCTTGTTTCTACAGCATAACTGCACTTTGGTGAAGTCCTTCTTGACTCGTCGCCTCGGTCGGTACATCACCAATGTGACCCAGGCTGCTGAAGTCTGCAGTGAATTCCTGTGCCAAGGGAATGGCCGGTGTGTTCGCCAAGACCCTCTTGCCCACCACTATCTCCATCTGAGTTCAGAGAATTACCAAATTCACCCCTCAGGGAACGGGACCTTTACCGTCAACGGGTGGCCGTCACAGAATGACCTGCAGCAGCTCACTGACAGATTTCGCTGCCACTGCTATGAAGGTCATGAAGGACACAGATGTGACAGTTTAAACAAAGTAAAGGAGGATGATGAGCTGAGAAGGGAAGAGAAGAACGAGCAAGAACGAAAGAGGACTGAGTGGGAGGATGAGCAGGGTGGGCTTTGGGAGAACAGGGAGAGCTCTGCCATGGCAGTCGGCTGCTCTCATTACCAGATACTGTTACTGCTACATTTCAACTTATTGCTCATATATATGGTTGGATAGTTCTATGAAGATTTCACCCCAAGTACAGTTATGGAGGGATAATTTTACACAATTTCTATTTTGTTTTATTCAAAGATGGGTAAACATAATTTTATTAGCACAAATATATAGAACAAAAGAAATTTGTCTAATTTCACTTCTCAAAACAAAATTCAGAACAGCTTTATCAATTGTGATTACAGGTATCGGACTCAAGAGATGTGGCCAGCAGTCACAAGTCACGTCATTAAAGTGTGAACGATTGTAGAACACCAAGGGAGACGAGTCAAGGCTGCAGAGTAGGTGTTAGAGAGAAGCTACCTGAGGCCATCTGCTCTGCTCTTCATTGGTTTTTCCTGTTCAACCTTTTCACTCATCTCTCAGACCAGCTATCTTCCTTCTGCTTGAGGTGTAGATTAACTGCTGAGTTTGCTCCTCAGTGTTGGGATATCATATTGTTTAGCTGCTGTTCAATTTCTATAATTTAGAGCTTAGACTGGACTGGACTTCTCAGTGATGTGTTGTTTTATTCTTGGGATGATATTCCACTTCTTTTTTTTTTACTATATTTCGCTTCTATTTTTACCCTCAGTGGATTGAGTTGAATGTTTGTCAGCTGAATGCCTTAACATCAGTCCAGTAAAAGTTTTGTAACGAATATAATAATTCTATGTCTTTCCGCTATCTCTTTTATCTGTTCACAGGCACACTGCTGCATGCTTACATAGCCATGACATACAAGATTGGCAACAGTCAGACATAGCCAAAAACTGATTAAGGCCGGTATTCTATCAGATCATCATATGTTGTCAGAATAGCATACATGCAGTAATTACATGTGTCTGCGCATGGGCATTAAAAAGTCCGACCTTCATTTGAGTTGTCAGTTTAGCATACGCGTGAAGTTACAACTAAAATAAGTCAATAAACTGTTTTCAATGAAAACTAGATAGATATACATGTATTGTCGTAGTTTAAAAGTGTATTTAAAGCAGCGACTAGCTAAAGCTGCAGTCAATTACAACACGCTCATGTAAAACTGGCCTCCGAGTTGCTTGATGATGGTCTGACTAGTTAACTGCTCAGTCAGAATGTCATACAGCTGTTAATAACAAAGTGTATGACGATCTACGTCATGATTCTATGTTGCTGATTAAATAAAATCATATTGAAATGACAGCATATACTTGTCTGACAGCTATGGCCGTCACTTTGTGCTAAGCGTATGCTGATCTGCCAGAACACCGGCCCACACCCATTTGCCCCTTTTCCACCAGCTTGCCTCGGCTCGCCTCTACTCAGCTCACGTTTTCACCGGCTTTGTTTTTGAGCCTGGCGGTGTTCTGCTTCGGAGCAGGGCCAGCCTGGCGGTGTTCTGCTTTCGTGGGTGACCAAGTTTCGCTCCTGTTCACTGGTTGTGAGAGTGGTCAGAAATAGCAGCATAGACAGAAGGAAAAAAAAAAGGTGTAACATTTCAAGCTCGCTGCAACATGGAAGTGATGGAAGCTACAAGCAAGAAGTGGTGAAGAAAGATGCTGGCTTTTCTTTGCTTCAGACTTCAATATTCAGCGGCAGCTTAATAGAGCAGTGAGGAATGAATCGTTTTTGTCAAGTAGTGGAAAACCTTGTGACGGTGAACACCAACTGATGCAGCTACCGCCCTGCTGCTTTCTACCAGGTGAGCAGTTTGGAGATTTATCTGTCTGCTTTTTGTTATATTTAAGATTGTCAACATACAGTCATGGAAAACATGACTGTATGTTGACAATCTTAAATATAACAAAAATAGATCTTAAATATCTTAAATATAACAAAAAAAGATCCTCACGTAAAAGATAATAATATATCCTATTACTGTAAAATGCCAGTTATTAAATGGTTATTACTTGTAGAGGACATAAAAATGAACAATAAACCTGAAGAAAATGATAGTGGTATTTTATCCATGGCTGTATGTTTGCATTGGTCTACAACTTACATTAATTAAGTTTTGTCTTTAATTTCCACAGCTATCCCAGTTTTTTATAATTCTGTATGTCTGGATGGTAAAACATTTTTTGCATATATATATAAAGTAACTTGTCTGTTTTAAATAATTCCTTCTGTGTAACTTCCACATCAGTAACTGTCATCTATCTACATGTATGTGCTATAAGCTGTAACATCTAGTTTCTTCTCCCAGGGAGCTGAAAAAGAAGAACATGGCTGACATGATAGTGAACCATGAGAAAACCAACAGAACATCTGGATCTCCTTCAGGAGGAAGCAGCTACAAGCTGATGCCAGAGCTGCATGGAGAGTCGAGGCAGAGACAAGAAAATAAAAGGTGTTTTCTCTCAATGAACAAAGTCTCTTTTTTTATACTCTCTCCACACATTGCTATACAAACTGCAGTTTGTTTGGCATCAAGGTCCTCATACAATCTTCCCAAAATGTGAGGAGCTTTAGAGTTAAAATAACATTATATATGTATTTCATTTACACTTAACATTGCAGATTACCAACAAAGGTATCCAAACGTAAATACATTATTCAGCAAAACAAACATTTTGACATTATTATCAGAGTTGCTATTAACAAGAACCCAAAATACAAATCATGTTTGTTAATTTCTACCTTGTACAACGTCATTCTACCCACTCACTGTCTAACTGCCTTCCTGGAGAATCTTCAATGTAAAAAAGTGAGAAAATGTGTCCAAACCCTGTAACCTTAAATAGTGATAATTAAGATTGAGTTTAAACTTTTAATTCTTAGTGATATGTGAAAACATGAAGGTTTGATTAAAACTAGAACCAGTCAGATTAGAAGAAATACAGCTTTATTTGTTCTCAATACAACTTGATTCAATAAATCATAATTAAACATATTGAAGTTAAAAACAACAGATTGTTAATGCACTTCATCTCTGTAAGAACATCAGACACATTTTTCGAAAACTAGACAAATTTTATCAGCACACTGAGTTAATGTGATTCCTGCTCCAGAAAGGTGAAGGTTTCCGGACATTCTGAAAGTAAACATCGACTGGCAGTCAGGGCAAGGGTTAGGGTTAGATTATTCAAAACCTAAGTAGATGTATTTGAGAGGAAGGTAACTGCTTTGCTAGTGATACAGACTAACTGTGGCATGCTGGTATGGTTGGTGGATAGTTCTTCAACTTTGCCCTTTTTATGTCTCCCTCATAGCAGTCAGCAGGTGATGATAATCCATCTAATCTATGAGGTGTTCTCACTCAGACCAACTGCTGTTCTTTTACATATTCTGGCTCATACAGACATCCTCGTATTTCCTAAGAAAAAGCCTCATCATCCATGGTGTGGTAATCACTTCTTTCTTCTGCCTTGTGGTTTTGAAATATAATTGGACACATGTTTCAGTAGATCATACGGACTGATGCAATGAGCAGAAAGAAGCACTTTCATCATGATTGCGGCTGAGAAAGCAGCAACTGTGCTACTTTCTCAGCAGCACTGTTGCTACAACGTTGTATGTTGTCTCATACAAACTATAGACATTCTAAATCAATTGATAAATGTTTACCCAGACTTTTATGAAAATTTTACATTTCAATACCAAAATCTGGTTTGATAAGGGCCCAGAGCTAATTTTGTCTTTAAACTTTAGAGCAGTGGTCCCCAACCCCTGGGCCGCGGACCAGTACAGGTCTGTGGACCAATCGGTACCAGGCCACGCAAGAAATAATGAAATATATTTCCATGATATGTATTATGATGATCCATATCATGATAGTCTGGAGGATCTTTTATTTTGAAAATCCTTTAACTGGATTCTCTCGGTTATGTCTTGCCGCCAACATTGAGCCACAAGCAGCAAAATGAGTCAGAATCAGATCAGATTCTTTGGAAAGTTTCTTTGGCCCAGAGAAAAGACAGGAGAATGGATTCATCCCGGTAGGTGATTCCCACATTCCAAGCTCACTCTGCATGATATGGTGACCGGATGGATGTTAATGAAGCAATGAAGCTTCAAACTGCTTCTCCACGTAGAGACCAAGAAGCTCCCTGAGCATCAGCAACACTTCGGGTGTCTTTGTCTCTCATCACTCCCAGATGGGAGAAACAAGCTCAGGGCTCCCATTAGTCGTTATCGTGAGTTAAAATTTTCACCAAAGTAAAATGTTCGTTTGTGGCGCATCTGTATCTTATTTTGAAGGATATATATATAAATGTTACCATGGTGACCGGAGTCAGAGCGTTAGGGCAGTGGTCGAGACGAGAGGAGAGGAGTAGTTTTATCAGATTCTGAGAAGCCACTTTGCAATAAAAGCCTGTGGCAGAAAAAAATAGAAACAAAGAAGCCTAAAGACGGCAACACCTTCAGGACATTGACAGGGCAAGCTTCTGCATGAAGTGATGGTGTTCAGGTGGTGATAGTTTATGGACTCATTTTTAGCGATAAAAGACGAAAAAAAGAAAAGGTGTCTGATAAAGGACAACAGGAGCAGCCGCTCTATCTGCTGCACTATGATTTGGAGATGAGTTATGTTTCTTCATAGTAAACATTTTTAATGGAATAAACACAACCACAGATAATAAACATATTCATATAGTGTTTAACTCGTCCCTGTACCTTTGACCACACTAAACAAATGACTCAGTCAGCAGTAGTTAACTCCCAATAGGACAACCTCTTCTCCATGTCCCAGCAAAAAAGGTGAGCAACACTGTATTCAATGACAAGCTAGTTAACATCATTCCAGTGAGTCTATAGGGATTTCTCTATCTCTGCTCTTTTCACAATTACACAACAAAAATATGTCTATTACTGACAGAAATTCAAACAATCTTTATGAAATAATAATAAAGAATATCCTTCTGTTTTGACTGCAGCCAGTTCACACAGTTTTACCTTAAATTACAGATATCTGTTGCTACAGCCCTCCTGACCTGTCCCCTTCTAAGTGAAATTAGGAGGAGACATTAAAGCTGTCTGTAGTTTATAAAAAATATTTTTTTACATATTTGTTAAAACTGTCAATATGTTGTAACAGGATGGTATGTGAGATAAACTGTGAAAAATGTATTTTCTCTGCCTTCTCCCACTGCTATCCAGAAGCAACCAATCAAAGGCAGGAGGCGGGGTTTTGTGCTGTCAATCACAATTTTATGTGACTGTTCATCTTTCCTCCCTTTGCTCTGTGCTATGCTGCGACTAACATAGCCTGTTGTGAATGTTCAGTCTCGTTAGCATTGCTATCAATGTTCAGTCTCGTTAGCATTGCTATCAATGTTCAGTCTCGTTAGCATTGCTATCAATGTTCAGTCTCGTTAGCATTGCTATCAATGTTCAGTCTCGTTAGCATTGCTATCAATGTTCAGTCTCGTTAGCATTGCTATAAATGATATTGTAAACTGTTACAATAAGTAACAGTTTTCCTGTTACTTATTGTTACAGGAAAACAATAAGTTACAGGAAAACTGTAACTTATGGTTATTGTTGCAACTTATTGTTAGCATAGAAACAACAAGTTGTTTACAACAAAAAGTCAGGCCTGTTTTGTGCATCAGATGTGTTTTGTGGGGAAAAGTGTATAGCAAGATTTTTTTGTCACCTTTTTGACACTGCAACTTTAAGAAATGTCTGGCTCAGGGCTCAGAGCCAGAGTTGCATTAACAGAGTATTTGTTATTGATTTTTTTTTTAAAGAACAGTGATGGAAAAATCTAAAGATCATCTGTCATTTTGATTAGTTACAGTTAACACACAACCACTTGGTGCAGACTAGTAGACAGTTTCAGCTTTATACTCAGAGTACATTAATTCGATCAATAAAAACAAGTCCTGTCTGTGTATCATTTCAAACTGAACATTGTACCAAGCACATCCTTCCAGAGTCAGTGATGTCTTGGATTCTAGGGAGAGGTTGGGGGTCTGGCACGGTTTTGATGTTGAAGAGCTGATAGTCAACACAGAGTAGTAAGGACCCATCTTTCTTCCTTCCATATATGACAGGTACTGCATATGGCGACTGGGACTTCACAATCCACCCTTTAACCAGAAGTTCCTAAATTTACTCTATCACTTCTTTGTAGAGTGGCTTTGGAATTGATGCATAGACCCTTTGGACTGGGATGTCATCCTTTCTTCTGATCTCCATCTGTAGGAAAGGATGCATCCAATGTTGTCATTGTTGCGGAAGAAAGCTCCACACTCTTTGTAGAGCACTTCCTTCACCAGGTAATCCATGGTGTTTTTCTGTTTGTTCAAATTGTTTTGAAAAATGGAACTGTTTTGCAAATGTCAAAAATGATTTGGGAAATCTCATGATTTGGGGGAATGGTTTTGACTTAATAGTTTAAAGTCAAAATGATCAAGTCAATTTGATTTAAAAACAATTTGTTTTTAATCATTTACATCACAATAAAACCTTGTTCAGTTTTTATGAAGGTGATTTAGACTTTTGCAGTCTGTGTAAGTTACTTGTATATGTACTGGAACGCACATGTTTTTGATTAACTTGATTTGGTCTTAATTATGCATCTGAAAAGTTTTGATATATAATCAGATCTTTAGTATGTTTTTTGTAACATATAAAATGAATGAATGGTTTTAGATTGAAAAAAAAAACAAGGAAAAAAATAAAATCAGGAAGCCAAAAGGCTTCCTGATTTTAAGCAACTTTCTCATTTTGTTCAGGGTTACATGTAGCATTTGCATATAACCCTGGAATCTGTGTGTCAGATTCCAAGTCCATCATATGGAATCTGACACACATACTACGCAAATATTCTCCACACAGGAGTGTTTGCATCGTTAAACAGATTGTTTAGATTTCTGTATGTAGGGATCTATGAAATAGTTACCTACAGAATACAGAAATCGAAATGAACTAAGTTTGCTAAAAAGCAAGACACTCCAAAGCAGTGGTCCCCAACCTTTTTATTACTGTGGACTGGTCAAAACTTGGCAATTTTGCTGCGGCCCGGGAGGAGGGGCGAAACCGTCAGATGATGCTTCTGGATGGTGTTCCTGCTTTATGACAATCTTACAATGTCCTGCAGTGTGTGATGTGTTGAATATGAACAATATAAAATCGGCCATATTTATCTACATTGTCTTAGCCCGCAGCCTGTGGGGTCCCCCTGACTGGGAGCGAGAATGCAGCCTGTTGAATGTGACAAGTAGCCAATCAGAAAGCACGGTGACGTAAGAATGGAAGGGCATCCCAAACAGGTGACATGGCGCATGTAAAAGTATTTTTACATAATAAACACTCTTGTCTTTATTTATATATATAATGTTGTTTTTTTTTTTTTTGAAAACCTGACCCTATTTAGCCGCACAGTAACTGATACAATTGTTTTTGTCTTCTACTGACTTCTGCTGAAGACCATCACCGTTTGTTCCTTTTTAGCATCAAGTCCACTAAGAAGGAACAAAACAGTTCATACAGCTCCAGGGGGGTGAACAGTGCAAATATGGATAAGTGCCTTTTGGTCTGGGAGAGGTGGTTAGGGCTCTTATAAATGAATATTTTAGTAATCGTGTATTCTGTCGATTATTCTTACGACTAATCAAGTAATTGGATTAAGGAAAATGAGCAAATTAAACATTGGTAAATCTTAGATAACAGTAGTGTTACTCTCGCATATCGTCAGTCCAATTTGTCATCATTGAGAATACCTAACAATAACTTTTCTGTAGTTTAGAAAATGAACTTATAAGAATAATAGTTCACTTTCTAAATTAAACTGTCAGGAATTGCAGTAAATGGTGGTGAAGTGAATGCAGCAGACCCATGTAGAAGTGAGGTGAAGATGATTTAATGGGGAATAATCGAAAATAACACAGTCCAAAAACTAGGCAGCACAGCTGAGCGGAAACTCAGGTTCAACACTGGTAGCAACTGGCCACACGAATGGACAATTATGCAAACAGCTATGATGCTCAGACAGAGTAGACAGCTTGGAGAAGGACCCGACAAAGATGCAGAAACACAGGTGACATTAAATACACAGGAGGTAATCAGGGAAGGAGACACACCTGGGAATAATCAAGGAGGAGACAGGACAACATGAAGACACAGAAACTGAAAATGAACACACAGAAAAATTCAAACCATGACATAAACTGAAGAAAAGTCATACAAAAAATCTGAAATTGTATTCAATTTAAAAATAAAGAGGCAGACTCATAAATACTCTTAATTTAGTTTATGTTTTTATTTTCAGTTAGTTTGATGAACTCTCATCTTGCCAAGATCTTAATAGCTTTTGTGTTTATGTTAGTGACGGGATTTGACAGAAACTCATCTACTAACTATGTAAAGTCACGGTGTGCTCTGCCACCCATTTGTTGAGACCAGGATGATATGAAATTCATTTTTCTGATTCATTCCTAAAGCTAGTGTTGGAATAGAATTTTAAGTTAGCACAATACTGCACAGGATAGTTTTTGATACATATGAAATATAACATAGAAAGTTAAAGTACACTCTAATGCATATAAATTTAGATAATACTAGAACAACGGCTCACTCTATGAACGCAGATTAAGATAAAATTCTTAAAAAGAGGAGTAGACAGAACACAGGCCTAGACTCCTTGGATCTCTTTAGATAGAGAGTCTGTCTGCCAGGCAATTAACAAATTCCTGAGCATGGTTCAAAAGTTCACTAGGATCTTAAAACTTTTTATAAATAATTTTATCTACATTAGAATTAACTATATTTCTTTAAGCATGTTTTTAATTAGTTACTTATTAGATCCAAACTTATAGTCATTATTTAGCATTACATTTTGTGCAAGCTTGGTTAAAAATACAAACTACTTTCTTGTGGAAACATTTTGAGGCAGAGATAACACTGCAGCTGCACTCATATATCAAACTGGACAGCGGCTGGTACGAGAAGGGTAGGCCGTATATCTGCTTTTGGGGCTCTTTAGCAGGAGGTAATAAAATTAACATTAAGACAGCCCACACAAAGGAAAAGAACACACCTCCTAATGCATATATTTAAATGAGGAGAATACGCATTCTATAAAAAATGGTTTGTTTCACAGCAGAAGTTGGAATCTCTTTGTGCTGAGTGAGAGTTTCCCAGAGGATGCATCTTCTGTCTTTTTTTTACTCAGTTCTTTGTCTCTGTTTTGTAATGTCTTGGACTTTTGCTCTAGGTGAGATGCTTATTGTAAAGTTCTTCTTGGATTGAATTTCTCTGGATAAAACTTTGAATATCTGAAGTCTGACGTCGTATGATTGCTCTTTTCTCTCTGCACACTTACACAGACACAGGAATTCGGGACAAAGAATTAATTAATGAGCTAAATCAAGTTATTCCTCTTTTTAATTCTTAACACTACTCATCTGCAACCAGGAAGCAGATTCAGGAGGAGAAAGGCTGCCGTAATCCAGGCATCGCGCCAGTCAGTTTAAGGATGTCTATCAGTCCACCAAACAATGACAAAAACCCAGACATGGTCATCTATCAATATTATCCTCCCAGACCGAACTTGAAAATTAGACGTCATGCTGCTAACACTTAGCTTTCTTCTACAACTGAAATAGAAGTGAGATCGTTGTGCAACACAAATAATAACCCCGTCAGAATACGATGCACTAAATAAACATAATTTAACGAAGCTTCAAGGGAGAGAAAGTATCCTCTCGAATTTTAAATAATCCAGCTACTCAAATCATTTGAGGAATTGTTTCAGCTCGAGAATTTTTACTGCTGAAAACAATAAAAAAAAAAACGATTTGATTAATTTTGTAATTGACAGGGCCGACATGTTTTTCTATTTCTATGAACAAAAAAAAATCTGTTTCATGGGGTGCCCACTGTGGATCAGGGGCTTTTGGAATTGTTCTAACCTTTCCCCCTATTCATGAGGCTTTAATGTAATGATGTAAACCAATAGCCTTTTTAATTGTTATTTTATTAATAAAATTTACATCATACCAAGCTAATATTATGTAATTGTGGGGTTTTTCAAAACTGAAGCTCAGAATTCTTACCATCTTCACTCCTTTTCTCTTCCTTATTACTGTCTGTTCTTAAGAGAAACAAGCTGCCAATTCATGGTCATTCTGCTACAAAATTAATGCTTGTATTCCCGTCACTCCCCGTGATTAAACTCACAATTACAATCCTCTTTACTGAGCGACTCTCAGATAACAGACCTTCTACTATTTTTACTTAATATAGTATAATAACCAAAAAAGAGATGCAACATCTCTCAATATAGATTAGCAAAAAACCCTACAAATTACAATGAACTTCTAGTGGGCACCGGAAGTAGGACCCATAATTGTTTCCACAGTAACCTTAACAGAAATAAGTTTAATATGGCACCTCTGTACAGGACATAAAAACGAACAATAAACTTGAAGAAAACAAGAGTGTGATCTTTAGGCAAATTGAAAATTATATGTATTTTTGACACTTGCATTGTACATTACCAATGAAGGCATCCAAAAGTGAACACATACATCAGCAAACCAAAGATTTTGACATTACTGGTACCAGGGATGAAAGTAGTTTTAAATTCTTGCCTGTACCATGACGAAAATCGTCAATGACTCATTGTGGGAACCAAAACAAATCAAATCAAAAATATTTTACTGCACTATAGTCTACCTATATGGATAGACTACAGAAGTAGAGGCACTTCACAATGTGGCTTAGAAGGTGGAAAGTAATTAGTTACATTTAGATTTATTAATGTAATTATTATTTGTCTAATTTTTCTTTTAAGTTGTTTACAAAACCTGAACTATTTCTTTTACATGAATTTGTTTTGAATAAATTTATTCAGTTACATTCGAAATCATATCCATAAATGAGAAAAATAAAACATAAGAAAACACCAGAAAAAATGACATTGATGTTTTAATTTAACTGAGAAAGGAAGCAGATTTATCATACAATTTAAACTTGAATAATATTTTAACCACAAGTGGAAGTGTCAATTTTTTTATTGACTAAAACTGAAAACAGAAAATCAGGTGCTTAGTTTGGGGTCGATTATTTAAAACTATTAGATAGGAGGGACAAACTCAGCTGACATAGGATATTGGATATTAATGTCCCTGTCATGGGTTGAGTCTTCTGTGTGTTTGAGTTTTTTCTGTGTCTCTGTGTTGTCCTGTTTCCCCTTGATTATTCCCAGATGTGTCTCGTTCCCCTGATTACCTCTTGTGTATTTAGTCTCACCTGTTTTTCCTTGTCGTGTTTGTGAGGATTAGCTCTCTGCTCTTCTGTGTTGCCTGGACTTCTGGGTTTGCATTTTTATCATTAAATCATCATTCATTCATCTAACCTGGGTCTGCTGCGTCTGCCTCGCCACTCTCACGCCACAACTCATGAGAATACCATAAAAAATACACATATTTTGTGTTGCTTTTCTATTTATACATTTGCTCATTTAAATAAACATTTCAAGGCTTATTTCTTTGTGATGAGCAGAACTTAAAGTAACTAAAGTAAATTTTTTGATGAGGTACATGTTACTTTTAATTTTAGTAACTTTACTTGTATTTTAGTGTAATTTTTAAAATCAAAAATAACTATGGCATCACTATCTTTTCTTTTGCATAAATTACTGCACTTTTACCAGGTTTTGATATCGCTTGAATTCAAAATTTACTGTCCTGCTCTGTTTTCCCGTTTTTTATTTTAAAGTCTGAAAATGCTAACTGATTCATTCTTTGTCCTGTCCCAGTGCAAGTGGCATGTTTTTATGTCTGTGGACCACCTGTATAAAATGTCCCAGTCCATAAATCAAACGCCTCAGTCTGATCAGCAACCACCATCTTTTAGAGGAAAATGCTATCTTTTAATACCAGTGAAATCTTCAGTCAAGTTAATAAGCAGTTGTTTATCATTATTGAGCGAAAATAACAAAACTGTTTGCTTTTAATTGTGACATTTATAATAAGCAGACAGACGTTAAACATAACAGAGAACATTTTGAAGGACATGCTGACGAAAACTACAAGCTATGGGATGCATGTGAAGAGGGAGAGAAACAACTGGAGGCTCCACATACAGCTCAGTCAGTTCAGAAACCATGAGCTATGAAGGAAAAAAAAATTGTAAGCAGATTAAGTCATGTTTTGGACTACAGTTCTAACTCAAAGTGCAGCCCTTCTGAATGACGTCTTTATTGGTACTGCATCCCGGTACTAATCCAAACCATACCAGTTTACTTTCACCCGACTGTTTTAGTTAACAAGAACCCAAAATGCAAGACATGTGTGTTGATTTCTAGTTTGTACAACATAATTCTATCCACCCTCTCCATAGGTTGCCATTTTATTGTGAATTTTAAGTCGCCTATGTGGTTAAAGGCTCTGGATGTTGGAGGGGTGTTGTGTTGTGATGCAACTCTGCAATATTTCATTCATGGACATCTGTGGAAGTCCCCCTAGATTGGCAGACTAGGGTGGTGGTCCCCTGGATCAAAACCTCTTAAGCCTCCCTGGCAATGTTTTTTTCAGGGTTCCTGGCGAGGAGGGTCTGTCAGATAGTCTAACCTCGAGAGAAGCAGTGTCATGCATGGAACATTGGACCAGCTCTAAAAGCAGGGTCCTAGAGGGTGTGTGGGAGTTCGGACAGAATTTTTAGGCACAGCCGATGTAATGAGGGGATCTGTTTTGGTGGCCTTAGAATCACATCTCTGTTTTTTGCTGATGATGTGGTCCCATTGGCTTCATCAGGTTGTGATCTTAAAGCTTTCACTGGGCCAGAGGAGCTGGCCCAAGTGGCTGGGGAGAGGGAAGTCTGAGCCTCCCTCTTAGTCTGCTGTTCCTGCTACCTGACCTCAGATAAGTGGGATAAAATGGATGGATAAATTCTATCCCCTCGCTGTTTAGCTTTGATGTAAGAAAGTGATGAAATGTGGCAAAAACTTGGACCCGGTACTGGAGTCTGCTTTGTTTTTTTTTTTTTTTTGAAGATTATGAGCTCAAACTTTTAAACCCCTGATCAATTCTTAGTGACCAAATATGTTAAAACATGGAAGGCTTGATCAAAGCTGAGACTACTGACACTGCCAGTCTACCTCTTTCATCAGCTCCTTCAAGTCCATTGTGGGAAGTGGGGGTGACCAGTTCCACAGGGCAACGATACAACTGGAGGCTGCTTTGAGTCGTCTCTGGAGAGACGGCCAATCTTCAACCAAGCATTATGAGACCAAATGAATCAGAATCAGCGTTTGGTTCTGTCGCTGCATCAGAACCACTGCTCTCTCACAATAATCAAAAATTGACCACTGAAGATGTTCAAAGTCTTCTGGGTCTATGTTGTAAGTCGTTTCTTTTTTTTTTTTTGTTCTTTTGTAAACCTCACAGTTGTGATTCGGTCCTTCTGTAAAGAAGTGGTTGATCTTGGTGGTGAGGATTAATGCAGCTGGACCTGGGTCATGATGAATACCATGATCCGGTCATTCCATCTCTGGTCATTGCTGTCACGACTAATGACAGCAATGACCAGTCATTGCAGTCGTTTGTCATTAGTCATTTCTCACTGTCCAGTTGTTACCAGTCTCTGAGCTCCTAACCTTGTTGCTCACCTGTGCTGCCTGGATTTCTGTACTCTGTGTTCATTAAAACCACCATATTTACCATCCAGCTGTGTCAATCCTCACCACCAAAATCAACCATTTCATGACATATCAAACTACAAGCTGAAAAACAAAATCAATAAGAAAGCTTTTTTTGAAGAAACTGAAGGAGAATCAGCTGTTTTTGCTCTGAGTCATCTATTGCTAAGAAACAACACAAATTCAATGATTGTGTTGATGTTCTGATGAGAAATCACTTAATCCTTTCTATTTTTTTATCCTCTTCTAGTGTATAGTTAGTGCATTTTTGCCTCAATGAGCTCAATCAACTGTAAACCTCTGCCTGATTTTCAGTTGAGCTGAAAATATGAGCTCTTGTTTGTCAATTAGTTCGGTCCAACTGGCTCACATACACAGGCTTGGAAGTTTTGTCTACCAACCCTTAAGAAACTGCTGCATCATAGTTGCAGTTTGATAACTCTGGCTTTACATATGAGCCGCAGTTGACATGCGGCTCATATGATGACAAAATGGCGAGTTTTCTGTCAAAGCTTTTATGCTGACAGGGGCATAACATATCAAAAACTGGATCAGTATGAAGTCAGCACAATTTAAGAGCAACTGTGGGCTACCTAGATATTGAATGCTGTATTGTTTGTTTTACAGTCTTTTTCATTGAGTCACACTACTGCTACTTTGGTATCAAGAGATCCAACAGGAAATAAACAGAGTTTGGGAGTAGAGTGGCACCTAAGTCTTGTAGGAAGACTCTGGCTCACCTGCAGTTCTGTTTCAGTGTATTTTTAACATATGTAAAATAATAATAATAAAATATTTTTAATATACACAAGTTTTCCTGTTTACCTGTGTTGTTGCAGTTTTCTGTAAATCAACAACTTAAACCTGAACCTGGCTCAAACATGAGATGAGACAGCACAACCTCCATCACATAGACACAGAAGAAGAAGAAACCACTTCCGCTCAAACATGACTCAACAAATCATCAAATGTAGAAGACTTAAGAAAGGCTTGACAGATTTTGACTGTTGATTCAAGAGAGCAGCAGGTAGGACTTGTGATATCAGAAGAGAAATACACATTTATTCTATAGAAAGATTTTTTATTTAATTACTTAACATGCATATTGGTATGTTTTTTCACCTCTTTAATGAGAAAGAAAAGAATGCGTGGGGTTAACCTTTGAAATAACCTGAAAAATATTTTTTTGGACAGATGACAAAGGCACAAAAACAAGTACAACATTTTAATAATATGTTTTTACATGTAATATCTCTGGCTTCTTCAGCTTCAACATTCCGTATTGAGATCCAAACGGAATTTTGTCAAATAACGAGGTGATATTGTTGAACTCAGCACTATTATCTTGTATAAACTAATACTCTAACCTCTGATGAGGCACAATCTTTGAATTGATTAAAAGTGTTATGTTTTCCTGAAAAACATTTCACAAAGAACAAATGCAACAAATTAGAGAAAACAGGAAGTCTCAGCTGTTCAGTTTATCAAAACAAAAGTATTTTGACTTTTATTCTGTTATGTAAACTAAGAATGTTATTTTTGCAACATTATATATACAATATTACATTAAACATATTACTATGTACTGTAATCTATTGCTCATACTAAAGCTAATATTACTAATATTGAAGGGCTCTGAAGAAATGCATGTAATAATGAACAATCAAGCAATAATTTTGTCTAAATGGAACCGTTGTCTCTGAGGGAATTTTCTACCATAATCCAAGAGCACACATGTCCAGGCTGAAATCAGGATTTCTATTCTCAAAACTTATAATACTATTGCTTACATTTTTATTTTGAGAGCAGAACTTCATGTCTTTCTTCTCAAAACTTGTAATACTTGTACTCAAAACTTCTCACGATCAGACTTAGTCTCTGCTCGCTTCCAATACACTGAACTGTCTTTTTAGCGCAGTCGCCGAGCAACCTCTCAACCAACAGAATGAAAGTGTTATGGTGGATGTGTTTGGTTCCTTCGAATGGGTGTGCCTGTGTGGCTGCTATTGATTGTAGGAGAAGACTCACCACTGCCGAATATTTGTGTTCATATTGATGGACTATTGACGTGGAATCTCGGGGGATAACGTTTGACAAGTTAGAAGAACATATTGCCGTTTATTTGTGAATCAATCAATCAAATTTTATTTGTATAGCACATTTCAGCAGCAAGGCATTTCAAAGTGTTTTACATCATAAACACAAAAACACAAAGTCATGCAACATAGAATAGACAATACATTGTTATATATTAGGTTTCAAATACAATTCTAAACAGGTGTGTTTTTAGTTGAGATTTAAAGGAAGTCAGGGTTTCCACTGTTTTACAGTTTTCTGGAAGTTTGCTCCAGATTTTTGGTGCATTGAAACTGAAAGCTGCTTCTCCTTTTTTGGTTCTGGTTCTGGGGATGCAGAGCAGAACCAGAACATGACAGTCTGGAAGGTTGATACAACAACAGCAGATCTTTGATGTATTGTGGTGCTAAACCATTCAGTGATTTATAAACTAACAACAGTATTTTAAAGTCTATTCTTTGAGCTACAAGAAGCCAGTGGAGGGACTTTAAAACTGCTGTTATGTCTCTATCTTCCTGGTTTTAGTGAGAACAGGAGCAGCAGCTTCTGGATCAGCTGCAGCTGGAGGATTGATTTGTTGGACAGGCCTGTGAAGACGCTGTTACAATAATCAATGCGACTAAAGATAAACGCATGGATGAGTTTCTCTAGATCTGGCTGAGACATTAGTCCTCTAATCCTGGAGATGTTCTTCAGGTGATAGTTATAAAGTCGGCCTTCTGTCTTTATATGGCAAGCAAGGTTCAAGTACGAGTCCATCACTCCTCCCAGGTTTCGGGCTGATTGTTAGTTTTTAGTTGTAATAACTGAAGTTGTGCATTGACTCTGGATCTATAGCTCTAGATCGTTCCTCTTTAGGTACAAAAATAATAACTTCAGTTTTGTTTCTGTTCAGCTGGAGAAAGTTTTGGCACATCCACACATTTATCTGTTCCAAGCATTTATTCAGTGATTGGATGGGGTCAAAGGTCACCTGGTGACATTGTAATGTAGAGCTGAGTATCATCGGCATAATTATGTTAGCTAATATTATTTCCTGTAATGACCTGATCTAGTGGGAGAATATAAATATTAAATATTTATTTAGGATTGAACCTTGCGCTATGTGACCTTTGACCTCTTTGAGAAGTTTCCAGTTGAAACAAAGAAATCCCTGTTCTTTATGTAAGATACAAAGCAGTCGAGCACCGAACCAGAGAGTCCGACCCAACTCTCCAGTCAATTCAGTAATATGTCAAAAGCTGCACTGAGGTCCAACAGAACCAGCACTGTGGTTCTCCCACAGTCCATATTTATATGGATATCATTGAACACTTTTACGAGGGCAGTATCCGTGCTGTGGTGAGCACAAAAACCAGATTGGGAAGAGTCAAAGCAGTTGGTCATCATGAGGAAACTATTTAAGTGTTTACACGGTTTTTTCAATAACTTTGCTGATGAATGGGAGGTTGGAGATGAACAGAATATTACTATACTTTGGTGTATACAATGTATATATTTCACACCAGAAAATATGCTCTTATTTTGAAGGGGAGAAGATACAATACTTTATTTATGTCCACTGTCAAAATGGCATCTGATATTAGTTTGCAGCCTTCAGTTCACTCCGGATCAGCTTCTTCAGCCTAAAGAAGAAAGTAAATAAAGGAGCCATCCTGGGTTATTTCCATGGAATCACTAATGAATTCAGCCTGAAAGAGCGAATATATGGGAACAACAGAGCAGATTAGAGCCAGACAGCCGAGCAACTGATCCGAGTGTACACGCTGCTGTAAACACCGTCCTATTTGAGACCTTCACAAGAAGCAGGCAAAAGTAATAAGGCAAAATAACACAGAGACCTTAAAGAACACGGCCATATTTTCCTAAAAGCAACAACTTTGAATCTGAACAATCAGCTGAACTGGAACTCTGATATCAATGCTTCTCTACTGTTAAGCTCTGGGGTTTTTGCTTCCTCATGCTTCGGAAGGAAAAACCGAACCGTAACCTCCCCCGTTACTTAGTCTCTGTTTGACACTAACAACAATAAACACACATAATATACTTGAAAATTTGTGCAAAATAAGGTAAAAACATTGTCTGTTGGATTAAAATATTTAGATACTTACATAGCACATTTTTACAAGACAAATTTCAGAGAATATTACCTACTAGCATAAGCTAAAGTTAATGTTAAGCATAAAGTTTAAAGAAAGTAAAACTCACCTTTGTGAATGTATTATGAAGTGTACATCTTAAAACCTTTCTCCAGCTTACTTGTTGGAGCTTCAGATTGATGTACATCATTAATTGTTTCGTTGGCCAAGCCCTGCAAGCACTGAATGAAAAATGACATTTTCAACAGACTGAAACGACCGAGCCACTTTTCCCTGAACACAGAAGCTGATGTGCACAGAGCCCAATGAGTCAGGAATGTCGATGCTGGTAGAAATGACACAATAAAGCCAAGAATCTGAAAAAGGGATGCAAAATTTTGATGTTAATTGTCAACACTATGACAGCAAGATAACAAGGTCTTAAGGATCACATTTCACAAGTCAGTAAAAAGCTTTAATTAAAAAATAAAAATAAAATAGAATAAAAAATATAAAATAGAATAAAAAATACTTTATTGATCCCCAAGGGGAAATTGCTTATTTTTTGAAAGCTACTCCATCTGAGATAATAAATACAAAGTTTATAAAAGATATATATGCCTAAGAGTGATGAAGTTATAAATGACTAAGCATAAACAAACAAAGAAATAACAAGCAATCATATACAAACATTTAAATCAATAAGTAACCTATAATGAGTGCAAAGAAAATTTTAATTAGTATGAACTTGGGTATTGTAAAGCCTGATGGCAACAAGCAGAAATGACTTTCTGTGGTGCACTTTGGCAAAATGAGTCTCTGGCTGAAGGTGCTGCTCTATCCAGCTTGCAAGCATGAAGTGGATGAGACTCAAGTGGATGATGGCCTGCATCTTGGGCAGGATCCTACTTTCTGTCACCTCCGTCAGAGAGTCCAGCTCGACTGGGAGGGGAGAGTTATTGGACAGCAGTAGTATTGATGGAAGTGTGAGCAGGAGGTGCAGGGGCCAAAGTGTCAGATCTGTTGAGAAACAGATCGAGTTCTTTGGCTCTGTCAACATTGCCCTCAACTGCACCATAACCTGCTGACCTGAACCTAGTGATAGTCCCCATCCCTCTCCAGACCTCTCTGGTGTTTTTCTGCTGGAGTTTCCAGCTTCCTCTTATAATCTTCATTAGCTCCTCTGATCTTCACCTTTAAGCACCTCTGAATTATTCTCACATCATCCCAGTTGCCATCTCTGAAATCCCTCTGCTTCTTATTTTCTTTTGTTACCCAAGGCTTGTTATTTGGATAAACAGCAAACTGTCTCAGTAAGGATGATGGAGTCAACACAGAAGTTGATGAAATGTGTTATGCACTCAGTGAGCTCATCAATGTCAGGAATGTCCGGGTGCAGCCATGTCTACATAAAATACATTAAAACTACATTCCTGGTAATAATAACATCAACAATGTAACCCCTGGTGAAAATAAATATTCTAAGTATGTAAAATTTTAGCATACTTGAGCATATTTTTAAGTCAGACTAATCATGAGTATACTTCAAGTTTTCTTAGGATTAGTTAACTTAAAGTGTGACATTTGGAACAACTAATTTTTGTGTGTAGTGTATTTTAATAGAATTTAAATTGTATTAAAACACAATTTAAAAAGTGTACCAAGTGTACTTCAACGTACCTTTTTTTTTTAACCGAACTTAGTGTACTGCTGTACATATTGCTTTTTAAAAATGCTTGATTAGTATATTTTGAGTGTACTATTTTTGTGATAGGATTACATTTAAAACATATTTAGAATGTATTTTCAGTATATTGACATTACATACAGTACAGACCAAAAGTTTGGACACAACCTTCTCATTCAATGGGTTTTCTTTATTTTCATGACTATTTATAAGGCAAGAAAGCCCTCTGTCATGAAGTGGAGGTGTGGAAGTGGTGAGGCAGATGCTGGATACCCAGATACAGTGAGTAGTGGTAATTTAATGGTGAAAATGTCTAGAAACAGTCAACGAACAAGTCTGCGGCCAGGCAGCACGGCTGAGCGGAAACCAGGGCTCACACCGGTAGCAACTGGTCAAACAGGCGGACAATAACACAAACGTCGACACTGAGCGATAACAAACGACAAAACGACAAGGACCCAAGGAGGAACAAAGGACACAGGTGGGATTAAATACACAGAGGGTAATCAGGGGGACAAGACACACCTGGGAGCAATCAAGGGGAAGACAAGACAACGAGGAGACTCAGGACACAGAGAACTCAAATAAACACAACAGAAACACAGAACACAACACCCAGTTATTCACTTGACAGGGCACACCTGTGAAGTGAAAACCATTTCAGGTGACGACTTTATGAAGCTCATCAAGAGAATGCAGAGTGTGTGCAAAGCAGTAATCACAGAAAAAGGGTGTATTTTCAGTTGTTTTACGCCTTTTTGTTTGGTACATATTTCCACATGTGTTAATTCATAGTTTGATGCTTTCAGTGTGAATCTACAATGTCAATAGTCATGAAAATAAAGGAAACTCATTGAATGAAAAGGTGTGTCCAAACTTTTGGTCTGTACTGTGTTTTATATATTAGTAGTGTGATTACAGTATGCTGCAATTACACTTTTGGTTTATTATAATTGCTAATCCCAGCCAGCATACATAGGTGGGCCCATATGGGATATAAGAGGGCAGGCAATATGGGTCCCAAAAGGGTTTGTCCACGGTTTCCATGGTGGCCCCACATGGGTTTGCCCACGTAGATTTTAATGGGTGCTGACTGGGTTTTCAGTGGGGCCCATGTGGTTAACTTACATGAGACCTATCTGTGGCCCACTACGGTGCTTTCATGAATATTTACCTGGGTCCCAATTGGGTCTGAACTGGGCTAGAATATGGGTAACAAGTGGGTTTGTCCACGGTTTCAATGGTGGACCAACATGGGTTTGCCCAAGTAGATTTTAATGGGCTCTGAATGGGTTTTAGTGGGGCCCAGATGGTAAACTTATATGAGGCCCATCTGTGGCCCACTAAGGTGCTTTCAGGATATTTACCTGGGTCCCAATTGGTTCTGAACTGGGCTAGAATATGGGTAATAAATGGGTTTGCCCGAGGTCTCCATGGTGGCCCCAAATGGGTTTGCTCAAATTGATTTCATTGGGGTTTAACTGGGTTTTTATTGGGAGCCAGATGCCTTAATCCTGTAGGAACAGTGGGTTGTTCTCACCCAACTTTGCAGTGAATTTCATTCCTAGATATGCCATCTGAAACAAACCAAAGTCCTAAAACGCTTCATCACAAAATTAGTTTAAAAAAAAAAAAGAAAAATTTATTTTGGTCGAGGCTTTTTATTTTGTAACTCAGCAAGTATTAGTACTTCATTAACAAAGCAAATGCTGCCCCAAGAAATGCGCTCTTAAACAACAAAAATCTACAAAATTGTTCACATGCCATTTTTGAACAACAAATTTGTTTACTGGCACATATAAAAAAGAGAACACAACATGCCCACACAAATAATTCACAATACCTTTCTGTCAAAAATGTCAGAATAACCAACATGCTTACACTTGAAAGCTCTGATATTATTCAAACTGTCCATCTTGCCCACCTGAGTGAGAACTTGCAATCTCCCTGGTTGCTCTAAATCTCCTGTTTCCACCTCTGTCACCTGTAAACCATTTGGAGAGTGCCTTCTCTGTATCTTTATGCGTAATTCCATGGATGGATTTATTTCTTTGAAATCCCCCTAAAATAACAAGCAAAGGTAGAATTTGTATTAGTGTTTTATTTTAGTACAATGTAACATTCGTGAGATTTGCATCTCCCCCTTTATGGGGCAGAAATGCTTGCAGAGATCTGCCAAAATAAAAGTACTTGAGTCTTTATTATCATGAACACACACTTCATAGTTTAAATTGAAAATATCCATCTTTATAAACTACTGATATAAGAAAGGTTCTATCATGGTTTTGTAGAATTATTTTGTTAATATTGTTTGAAATACAAATATTGCATTAAAATTTTGTCAGCTATCAAAACTAGAGTGAAAGAATACTATGTGAATAAAACCAAAATTTGAAGTCTCAGTTTTTAACCTAAAAGGTTACTCAAAATAAACAAAAGGCATATGAGAATCAAAATAAAATAACAATTGTTTAAGGAAAAAAAGTGAAAAGAAAAATGACTCTGACCATAAAAACTGATATTTACCATACACAACATCAAAGAGATGCAGGTCCCGGAACTTGTATTTCTCATGTCGCCCAAAAAGGTTGAACTGGAGTGCCAATTCATGAGACAACAGGAATCGCATAGCCCGTCTTTTTGCGTCATCCAAGGACGCTCCTCCAATTTCTGCAACCATGGCAACCTTAAATATAAACATTAGAAAAATCAGGATACAAAATACATTTTATTTTTTATGAATCGATTTGTTATTGTTTCACACATGTATGCTTAATTTTAGACATGGACAAAATGTCAATTAATTTATGTATCAATTTAAGGTAGGCCAGTCACAATAAATGTTTCTGGACAATAATTTCCCAGAAGTTACTGGGATTTAATGTTTTGAGACCATTTTCAAACAATATAAAAGTAAATAATGCAAGAACACATTCTCAAAGATTGATAAATTTTAAATTCTAATGAACAATGACCACTGCAACTGGAAGACAATTTAACACAACAATGATTAATGATAATTTTACTATTAAGGTACTTTTTGCATTTGTTGAAATTTAAAAGATGACAAGCAAGGACAAATTGGTATTAAATTAAAATTGATACAAGTGCAACAACCAAACAACCTAAGTAAAGGCAACATCCCTGAAACATAAAATAAATGTGCATTTCTTAGATATTACCGTTTTCATGACACTGATGCAACAGTTGCACTTATTACTTACTGAGCTGCTCATTCAAAAATTTGGCATCAAGTACATTAAAAAATGGCTTCATTAAATAATTAGCAAAATATAGAAGAGAATTACATTTTGATGAATTTAAAAATTTATAATCAGTGTTGAAAATTGTTTCAACACTGTGTAAGACATTGATATGTGAGTGGGCTAATTATGCTAGCTTAACTTTCATCACCTTAACATGTACAACATGAGTTCTTGCTGCGCAGTTCAGAGTATTTTGGTTCAATTAACACAAAAATAAGGCAAACCACATAGATTCTCTGACAAATAACCACATGTGCTGGTGTTTAAATTAGCTAATCAACCACCACCAGTGTTCAGGCGATCACGTACTAATGATCGCAAAATGAAAATTCAAAAACATAAATTTGCAATGGACAGAATGTTCTTTTTGGTGTTTTTGTGTACTTTTTTGTGTGGGAAATGTTTTTGTGGCTCTTTAGCGTTAATTGATGCAGTTGAACGTATTCCAGCCAATTCAGCTACAGCTTTGGAATCAGAATCACATAACTGAAAAATACAAAGGATTCATTTGGTTTACACGAAAGCTATCTTTCAAGCTGACTGCCTGTCAGGGTTCTGTGTCAGCCAATACCTTAACCTTCTTACAATAAGCACATTAAAAATTGGTCAAATTTTAAAAAAATAAGTAAACCTCAAATATCAATGTATCCTTGCAAGTAATTACATTATCCTTTTGTGTCAGTCACAGTTCTGGTGGCCCTTAAAAAAACTTGAAATCTGAATTATGCAAACGAATCCTCATACATGGGATTTCCATGAAGGGTGTGGCGCAGAGTGGAATAGTAATCATTCGGGCTAATAGGAGGATGGGAGTTAAGTTACAGCTATAAAACTATGTGTTGAAATCTAATATTATACAGTACAATATAATGCTGAACAATATGTATTGTTGGATATTATATGTATTACCTCTTGTCTTCTCACAGGGCTATAATGATGGCTTTGCCCTTTCTTTCCTGTCTGGGCCTCTGTATGATCATATCAGTCCTTGCATTACCACCCACTGAGCCACCATTGGTTCATGACCATCCCTTTGTGGCCATATGGAATGCCCCCACTGACCAATGCAAACAGCTTGAAATTCCACTGGATACTGCTGCCTTCCAGGCAGTGACTACGCCTTCTGCTGTGCCAGGTCAGTTTCTTACCATCTTTTATGAAGATCGCCTTGGCCTGTATCCTAAAGTCGACATAATCAAGCACAAGATCTACAAAGGTGGCATCCCCCAAAACGGAAACTTGACAGAGCATCTTGCTAAGGCCAAAAGTACAATAGATCACTATATCTCCCAAGATTCCTCTCCTGGGCTGGCTGTGATCGACTGGGAGTCCTGGCGCCCTCTGTGGGACCAAAACTGGGGATCAAAACGTATCTATCAGAAGCTATCTATTACTCATGCTTTGCAGCTGGCTCCCTTTTTGTCAACAAAGAAAATTTCCCAAACAGCCAAGAGCCAGTTTGAGCTAGCTGGGCGACGCTTCATGGAAAAAACTATCAACATTGGCATCGGCAAACGTCCAAGCCGCCGCTGGGGCTTCTATCTTCTTCCTGATTGCTTTAACTATGGATGGAACAAGCCAGGATACACAGGGAGGTGCTCCACTAAAACTAAGAAGCAGAACAACAAGCTGCTGTGGCTGTGGGAACGAAGCACCGCCCTCTTTCCATCCATCTACCTTCATATGACTCTGAGAAACTCACCCCAGGCCGCACTCTATGTCCGTAATCGTGTCCAAGAGGCGCTTAGGGTGGCAGCGCTGCCAAAACACCTCTACACTGCACCTGTCTATGTCTACTCCAGACCCCTGTACCGGGACCAGACCCAAATGTTTCAGACTCAGGTGATTCATTTTTAACATTTCTTCTATATTGTTTACATTCAATCCTGAGTACTAATCCCAGAACTTCTTCTGGGATTAGTACTCGGGTTCTCAGCACCAACACACTAATGACGCAAGAAGTGAAAAGGTCAATAATGTTTTTTTTTTTTTTTTTATCATTTATGACCAGAACATCTCACAGTGTCCTCTGCACTGTTGGTTCAGAGATGTTTAAAAATCTTAAAATAAATTCAGCTTTTTTGTAGCAGCTTAATCTTCGTGAACATTTTATAAAAAAACATTTCATTTGGGAACATTCATTCAGAATGAAAAACTACCAAATGAAGACTGTTGTGTCTACGTAAAACAGGCAACTTCTTCAAATTTAATTAGGTCCACAAAATATTAGAAAACATTCCAAAAAAAACTGTTGCATTCCATTTCGATATTATTATGCTGATATTGTGATGAAGATTTATTAGAAATATATTATGTACCACTACATATTATATTTAGTGCAAAAGCAATTTACTCAAAGAAATAAATTGTTTGTGTGAATTGTATTTGCTATTTTCAGACCAGCAGTGAACCCTCATGTATGCTAAAGCTAAGCTAAAGCTAAAGCTGGGTTCCTGCTTTCCTCACTTTCAAATGATTCAGACTGTTTTTATTTTATTTTTATATTCTCCATACTTTTCTTAGAGCCATCATCAGTGAACTTACAGAAATATTCACTTAGCTAATGCTACCACTTTCTTAGGGTCAATGTTATTTATTAGAGTTGTATTTTTGTGAACTCAATGATCCATTTCCAGCCTGTTTTGTAAGTAATTTTACAGGATTTACATCACATTGCCATTTTTCTTTTGAAGCATAGTCTGATGTTTTAGGCAGAAACCATGCTTTAAATCAGAAAAGTTCTCATGAAATCCATGAGATTATTATGGTAAGTCAGTCATCTTATTTGGTTAACATTCAATACTTTCTTTACATGAGCAGAGGATTTTAGGTCATTTCCAAATAAGTATAATCAATAGTGAATATGAGAGCGTGACAGGAAACTGGAATGTGGTATGAAAATGTATTTGTCACTTATGTGTGTTTTTGCCCTTTCAGACAGATCTTGTTAACACCCTTGGAGAGTCTGCAGCTCTGGGTGCTTCTGGGGTTGTAATCTGGGGAGGTACCAGGGACTACAACAGCAAGGTAACTTTCAGGGCCTGAAGTCATTGACAAACAATCTGTATTGATATAAAATTCACATGCCGGCATACACATTGAATAGCTGATCCTCTCCTCTCTAAAGCAGAGGAGAGGATCTACCACTGAAGGTTTCTAGGTTGATCTGCAGATATGATCACAAAAACTCTGTTGAAATATCTAAACGGGAACATAAATGACCAGGCTTTAGTCAGCAATAACCGGAATGTCTTCAATTCCTCTTTCAGATAGAGCGTAGAGGAAAAAACACTGAGGTATTCTTATCTATGTGAACCAGTCAACCACCAGTTAGTCTTTTGTGGTTTATTGTTTCCTTTAATATAAAGTCAAACAAACATTTTTCTAAAGCTGTATTGGCCCTCTGGTATTTGAATTTTGGGTTTGCATTCATGTTTGTGCATCCTTATTTACATGTTAGTTTATTCTTTTGTGTTTATTTATTCTTATCTTTTATTTGTGCATTTACATTTAGCTTTTTTAGATCAATGTCTTCCTTTATTGTATCTGTTAGTTTCAAGCTTTCCCTTCAGCTTAGCGCCTGTAGTGTTCATTAGTCTCCCTTCTTCTGTTAACTTCAGCCTGCTGGTTTTTGCTCCTGCACTAGGTGTTCCTTTTAACATGCCTGTGTGCCGCCCATGTCATCATCTCCTCCTCCTTTTACTTAGTTGTCTGCTTTCATTGCACTTTGCTGTTTTCCCCGTCGTTTTGCTGCTTCTCTGCCCAAGACTTGACAGTTTTCAGCTTTCATTAATTAAAGAAAACGCATCATCCCAAGTTGCAACAAACTGGCGACCTGTCCAGGGTGTACCCTGCTTCTCCCCTGGAACGTAGCTGGAGATAGGCACCAGCAACTCCCAACCCCACTCGGGACAAACGTGAATAGAAAAAGGATGGGTGGATGGATAGCATCATCCCAAGCTCCTGCCTGGATTTTGATCCTACATTAAGTCTGCAAATCATAACAAGCCTATATTGAGTAGTTTGGTGGCTAGAAAATCTTTTTCCTCAATTTTATGAAATGAGTTATTGTCATATGGAATAAGACTTAAAGATAAACTGCATTTTGGGGCGTGCTGCGCCACCACAGCCTCAGCCCTCGACACAGACGTCGCGGGTTCAACTCCCGGTCCCGGCGATCTTTGCCGCATGTCTTCTCCCCTCTCCTGTCTGCCTACTGTCAAAAATACTAGCCACTAGCAGCACAAAAACTCTTTGACGAAAAAACAAAAGATAAACTGCATTTTATACATAATCCAAATACACAAAGCTCAAATTCAACGCAATTCAAATCAAATTCAAAAGTACTTTGATTCCAATGGAAAATTAAATGTTGTAACTCAATAAATTGGAAATCTACTGAGAGTTATTGCAGATAGTGGGCAGGAAAGATAACTCATAGCAGTCAATATTACAGCAAATCTGAAGAAGCCTCTGACTGAAGAGACAGTTTTCCTAATGCAGTCTCATGAAGAGAATGGTCAGGGTTGTCCATAATATTTTTGATTTGAATATCTAAATCAAGGTTTTAAGAATTGAAGAATCATTCTATGCCATAAATCTAAAGCCTGGGCCCACCGCAGTGCTTCCCTTCCACCAATTCTGCATATTGTCACTAGGCAGTGACAATATGTCACTAGGCAGTGACAATATGTATTTTGTGTAGCTCAGGCTAAAGTTAGCTCCGTTGAGAAGCGAAGGCAAAGTGGGTTCAGTTCCTACAGGTAAGGGATGTTTCACTTTGAAACAGATCAGTCAGTCGCTGACAAACTCAATGGACTGGTTGACAGGTGAAAGATGGTCTCAGATGCCTGTTTTTCTTCCTCTTGAAAACATTAAATGTGCCTTTTTTGAACATTATATCATCTTATAATGTTGAAGGTCAGCAGCAATTAGCAAACACCTAGCAGAACTATCCATCTACTGAACAACTTCTCCATCCAAAGCACCTCAGAACAGTTGCAAGCGGCATAGTGAAGAAACACTGTTGCGATAATTTGCACAATTCCTGAAAATACTAAAAAACAGTGAAAAACTGATGCGAATGGGATGATGTGTTTACAGGTGTGAAAGGAATAAAATATCAATAGGTACAAAATCAAGTTATGAATTGGTTCAGGGATGAGTAGATGTAGATGATTGTGCTCATTGATCCTTCAACTTCCTTCAATTTGTAGGCCTCCTGCCAGTCTCTGTCTGAATACCTGTCCTCCACGCTCAGTCCATATGTTGCCAATGTGACTGCGGCTGCCATGCTGTGCAGTAGGCTGCTGTGTAAGGGAAATGGCCGCTGTGTGAGGAAGAATTACAACAGCGCTCACTACCTTCATCTGAACCCCACCTCCTTCCGCATCCTAAAGGCAAGTGGGAAGTATGTCGCTGTCGGTCTTCCATCTGCCAGCGACCTCAGCGACTGGGTGGAGAACTTCACATGCCAGTGCTATGCTGGGTGGAGCTGCTTTCCTGAGCTGCGGCGTCCAACTCAAGTTCAACTTATAAGGGTTTAAATTGTGAGAGGAGTAAATAAATGGCCCTTGCTGCCTTCTTGTGATTGTGTAGTCATTGCTGTGAGAAAATCATATCATAAACAACGTTTGCTCACAAAATAAAGATACGGGGCAAAACCTTAAATTCCTGATTCCTGCAATGGAATATTTTTTCTTCCTTCACACAGTTGCTGAACCGACAAGAACAAAATAAACTTTGTGTAGTTCAACACATTTGCAATCCATTGAAATGTAACGAGAATGCTTTTTTGTTTGTTCGTTTATTTTTCTAGGAATAATTTATTGTCAATCTCAACAGATTTTAATAGAAAAATTGTTCCAGTCGTAAATAATTCCTTAATCAAATCAATACAACAGATTCTAATTTAATTACACGTGATCAAATGCAGTCTTAAAACAATGACTTGAATTCAGTTAATTATGACAAATGGTTAAAAAATATATCTGTCCCCTCTGATCAAGCATGTGGTGTTAGGGAGAAGATGGTGCAGCCATTAAACAATTTATTGAAGCCTAGATGATAATGTCATGGTAAACTTTTGACAGGTTAATTCACCACATTTTCGATCAATGACAGCATAGATACAGATGTATTTCAAGGCAACATCTAAAGCTTTCTTACTATCCATAACCCAGGAAAATTAAGACTAAGATTTGGAGATATGTCCTGTGGTTTGATCATAACTAAAATTATAGTATTTGGTTATATGAGCCATCAGTGAATCAGGAACACCAAGAACTTAGAAGCACTGCTCCAGGTTTAATATAGCTGTCCCTTATTCATGTAAAAATACAGAAATTAAATTCAAATCGTAATTTAGGTTTTTGCTGCCTCCCTCATGTTATTATTCCTTCCTGATGTCATCACTTGTCTCCTCTGTCACTGACCTCATGCCTGTCTCCTTCACTCCTCGTCTTTGGTGTTATCCACTAAATCATTTTATCAAAAAAGCATTATCTATTACTTATAAAAAATTATAGATATTAATACAGGTTTTAAAAATAATATTTAAAAAATATTGCTTGGGGTGAAGTAGCTGTTCCCTCATTTCCACCTAATATTAGACCAACCTGTTGCCTTCCTGTCTGTCCCGATACATCTTCGCTTCTTTCTCTCCATCCTCACAGCTGAATTACATTCATTTTGCGTTAAGTCGGTTTAAAAATACAGCAGTCAAAATATAATAAAATGAATCTTTAAATTTAAATGATCTCCTTGTTGGATAACAGCTGCTGACTGGATACTGGATCTGATCTGACTTATCAGATACATCACAACACCACTGTATTAATATTGAATGAAGACATTTAAACTCAAGTGTCTCCCTGCCAAGTCCTAGAAGAAGAGTCACCAACATTTTTGACTCTAAGGACTGTAATAGGACTAATTGGTTTGATACCAACATAAACTTGTACAACTCATCTATATTTAAAGTATCAATAATAATGTACATATGTGTGAATAAATTTAAAGCAATTAAAAAGAATTAAAAAAAAAACAGGCCCATATTTTATTATTTAATTTATAAGTGAGCCAAAGAGCCACATCCACCAGCCTCTAGAACAACATGTGGGCTGCAGGTCTGAGGCATTTTGTTAGCATGTTTTCCTTCATTCTTATAGCTTCACAGAAAGTCAGGTCATCCAAACTGGCAACCCACATTATCCATCTGATGCGTCAGTGGGTCCTTTTGACCAGATAAGATCATCTTTTTGTAATATCTTTGTGATAAAAAGTTTTTATCACTTCATATTGCAGGTTTTCTTCAAAAATATGTTGCTGATATTATGCAATTCAAATTTCTTATTTACATTTTCTACATTTAAAAAAATATGTTTAATATTACTACCCCATTCTTTCACGAGTAGGTCAAAAATGACCCGCATTCATTTCCTGTGGAATTTAATGGGAACTTTTATTCTCACCACCTGTGACTGTCAGGAAAACATTTTTTGTGAACTGTGAACCTAACTGTTACCCCTGATTAATAATATTTAACAAGCGAGAGAGTATGTTGAATGATATGCAAAACTTGGTGATCATTGTGTTCAAGGCTCATTCTTTTATCATCTCAATAAATAAAATAAAAAATCATAGCTAATTAAATAAATACATAAATTTATTTAAATTTGGAAATAAACAATGAATATAGTGCCTACTCTGGGTAGGGGGAGGAGTTCAAGTATCTCAAGATCTTGTTCACAAATGAAGTAAAAGTGGAGGGAGATCGACAGGCGGATTGGAGCAGCGTCTGCAGTGAAGTGGAGCCTGTAGACCACTGATCACCTGGAGGGCCCAGCTCCTGGATCTTCACACACCTGCAATTTGTTTGCTTCATCAGCATTGAGTATAAGAGGAGTAGTCTGCCAGCACTGGTAGGTTGAGTGTTAACCTATCCTGGTACTCTGAGCCCCTCTGAGCTTTGACTCTGTGATCTACAAGCAAATCTCCAGTCGATATCTACCTATTGTTCTGTTCCTATGTAACTTTCCGTGGTGCCTTGGACCTTTCTCATTGTGCAGTCTGAGCTACTCGGCTTCTGGATCTCCCTTCATGGATATTACCCATTGTGTTGCCTGAGAACCCCACCTTAAGTAAACTCTCTCTGAAAAGATCTTCTGGCTTTCTCATCCACCTGACTGCTCCTCTTCACTCCGCTGTCAATGTGTCCACATGTCCGCCCTCCAACGCAAGTCTAAAGCATCTGTCAGCTCACACTCCTCCTCCAGAATCAACCAATGACAGAGACCACAGTGTGCCCCCACTGGTGGATTCTTCTCACCCAAACAAATAAGCTGCCCAGTCTCCTCATCTAATTTCCACTGCTCTATACTTGTTCTCAACTCTGCTCTCATCTTCCCCTATAGACCAGACAAACTCGGTTTGCCAGTCAGTAGTCAAGAACCACACATTCAATCATTTTTGTCATTTGTGCAATAAATTTATGGGTCAGGTTTCAAGCCTCTAACATGACAAGTTCTGGTGGTTTGAAACTAGAATCAAGTCTAAATCTTGTGCTTCATGAGAGCTGCAGCTGAGAAAAAGCTTTATCTTAGGGAAAGAAGTGAAAAATGCAGAATCTGTAGATTAACCACTCAGCATTCAATGTCAACCTTATTTGATGAGTAACAGTTCAGAAGTGCTGGGAAAAAAACAATTGTAGTGGTTTGAATCTAGAACCAAGTCTAAATCAATAATGTCTTATTGGGCAGCAGTGGACACACCAGACCAGTCCTGAGGTCTTCTAATGACTTCTAAAGGTAAATGCGTTGTTTCCTGTGATGCTGTGAAGGCTCACCCCTCAAACCTGAGTGAAGTTGCCCCTCCCCCCCACAAACACACACACACACACCTTCTTGAAATCAGACAAAATGGGTGTCAATTGACGTTTGTGCTGCAAAAATTTTCATTTGTGGTGCTTTCCAAATTGTTTCCTGGCTTTGAAGACATTAATGAAAGGTCAAAGTCAAAAGGTCAACCAGCCCCCTCACTTTTATGAAATCAGCCAAAATTGGCATCAAACGTTTGCACATACCAGACATTCATTTTGTCTGATTTCAAGAAGGTGGAGGGGCCAACTTCACTCAGGTACCCCACCCACGTGTCCTTGGCGAATGCCATGACCAACTGTGTGAAAATGGTCCTGCCCAAAGCCGGCCTTTTATGGCAAAGCATGCGGGGTCATGTGTGCTCACCTTGACCTTGCACTGTGTCAGAGGAGTGTCACCGGCTGCTCCCGTTCCCAGGCCTCATTTCATATACTTACATGTTTTTTTCTTTTTTGAAGTATTTCTTCAGCTTTCACAAAACAAATAACAGCATTGTAGTGAATAACAACAAATATGTTCTACTTTCTGTGAGCTGAAGTAAAAATATTTTCTTCCCTTCATTCTCTCTAGGAATTTCTCAAATCATTTCCTGAAATCAAAAAGGTATTTTTTCTGGTTTACTAAGCAATGAGAAGTTCTATTAACTTTTAGTTTTATCTTATTTTTAATCTATTATTTGCATTCAAGTTGTGATTCCAGTGAAATATTTATTTCACAATCTCATTGTTGTATTTCCACATAATTTGGATCTGTATGTGGAGGACTGATGAATAATGTAGAGATTCTTGTTTCTCAAGTAACTGTCAAAATGTATGTACTGCAAGAATATAGCAGTTATAAAAATCATGACACTTCACATATCTTACATTCAAAATATTTACTAACATAATTCATAAATAATCTTTTATTAATCCCATTGATAGCTGTAATGTTATAACAAAACATAACAGGAAAATTAACTGCTCAATGGCAAATTCCAATAATTCCAAAGTCTACCACTTTTTATCCAGTAGTGTTTCCTTTTAGGCCAGAGGCAGTTCCACAGCAAGTCAAAAGGAAAAGGTTTAAAATTTGAGTCCCACATTAAATCTCTGAAGTTTTAGCACTCTATTAACAATCGTAAATTATTATTGTTTAATTTCAAAGGCTATTTAGGATCTGTCCCCTCAGGAAGCACTTTTGAAATATGTTGCTCAGTATGAACCTAATGCAGGTAACAACATGCTGAGGACGGAGAACAACAGAAATGCGTGTGGACATTTGGCTTGCATGAGGATCGTGAAGGAAAATCCCACACATGTCCGCCAGGTGCGACCCTGGTGAGGTGTGTGTGCAAGAGTCGGTTTGACAGCAGAAGAGGAAGCTCTGCACAGATCTCACCCAGATGGCCTTGGAAAAAGTGCAGGTCAAGTGTAGGTCGCATTCGCAACCAGTTCTTGTTTTTCTTACTATGTATGTTGGAATGTGTTTATCTCTGAGTTGCAGCCTGTGTGTTACCCTTCCTCCTATAGAGGCTGTGACTCTCATGTAACCAGGGAAACCTAAAGAAATAAAAGGAGTTGAGAGCCAGGGCGTGCTCAGAGTGTGTTGGAGATTGTAACTGAGTACGTCTCTGGGGCACTCTCCTCGCGAGTAAACTTTAACTGATGTGTTGTGTCTTTCTTTCCAGGTAGTGTTTTACTAATGTTAGGGGTTTAACCTGACAACCACTCAAAGTGCATTACACTAGAGTCCCATCCACCCATTTATTCACCAATGCACAGATTGTTAGGCAATTTGGGGTTAAGTGCCTTGCCCAGGGGCACATTGACACATGACAGGAAGAAGCTGGAACTGAACCTACAACCTTCCAATCACAAGACAACTGCTCCACCCACAGAGCCAGTCACCAGTAACTTTCAACTGACAATTTACCAAAATTGGTACTTTAGAATTTATTTTTTTCCAGGAAAACCTCATTTAAGAAAAGCTAAGTAAATAATGCTAAGAGAAAAATGCTAATGCACTTAGCTAAAATGGGTTATGTTATTAGCGCATTTGTGGATAAGCGCAAGTGTTATTACTCATGTTATTTAACTTAAACACACTGTAACAACATAGTTTTGCCTATGAAATGTCACTTCAGTCAATAAGGATCGCAAATTTTAAAATAATCACCCAGTGCCATTCTCTTTCAAAAACATATTTCTGTTTAAGGTCATCTGTTTCCAAAACTGTATTTGTTCAGAAATTTCTTAATTGCATTTTGTCAAAATTGTCCTAAAGATCCAGGAAACATGTTAATAAAACAAGAACATGCCATCGTCTACTAATGATCACGTTTTGTGAAAACAAACTGTTTGAATTTGGTATGAAACTGAAAAACCTTCAAAGCTCTTTAAAGTGCATTGGAAACAAACAGCATTGGTTTACAATGTTGTGCTTTTTTATTGATATATTATTTTTATAGTGTTAATATTTTGTTTTCATCTCAAAGATTACACTGAAAAAGAGACAGTAGTTGGAATTCTGTCCTGTCCACATTAATATGGGTTCTTGTAGGTATGATCCATGAGGGCCATCAGAGCCAGCCAGGTCTCCTCAGCCGTGGGGATGATCTGCTTGGCAGGCAGCAGGAATCCGTAGGAACCTGTGTCCCTCAGCTCAAAGGTAAAAGAGTATTTGATGCCCTGTTCATACGTCCAATCAACCGTAGAGCCGCTGGCTTGGTCTGGGATTTAGACAAAAATGTTAAGTCAGGTAGAGCCATTGAACTTAAAGGAGCAACTTCTTAAATCCATGAACATGGACATTGATGTGGCGTATTTTTTTTTTATTTGCTCAGCTTTTACAATATGCATGTCTTCATTAAACATGTACATCTTTACATAAATAGTAGTCCGTATCTGTTGGTTGTGATGCTAAAACTTACAAATGACGTTGATGATGCTGCCGTATCTGTAGCGAGTGCCATGCAGGGAAGCCAGGTCGGTGATTGCTTTCTGTGCCAGAGCATGCTGCAAAGACACGTTATTAATAGTTCTGTTTACTTTTCACAGATTATCATTGATGACTTACGCAATATGTTGAAAATACCATGGTGAAAAGTCTTTATTGATTTTTTTCATTCAATTTTACAAAACCATTGTTGACAAACACATTTGCAGTTGTACTGTTAGTATTTTGTGCAGTCTCTGTTTCCTAAATCAACAGCTCTTTTATAAGGCTTGAACATACATAGAGAGGGTTTTGTGATGATTCCTTTTTGTGCTGCTTGTTGACTTAACCTTTTGAATTAATATTATGCTAAAAGTCATGGTGCCAACATATTTTCAGTTTATTGATTGATTTAAAAACATAAAAGGTTTCCCAAAATCTCCTGGTACATTAAAGTTCAAAATGCAATGTCAAAGTTTCCAGTGGGACTGAAACCAAGACAGACTCACAGCTTTACAGTTCTTCTACCAATTGGTGGATGTTGAATTGATAAATGTATCTTTAGTTCTCTCCAGACACAACTGAGGTCTTTGTTGCAAAAAACCTCAGTCTTGACTGCTTTACTTCTTTTGTTTGTTAATTTTTAAAAGAACCAGGCTGGGGTAGCTTGTTTCATCTGGGAAATAACAACAGGAAGGAATAATAAAGTTTGATTTGCAGCATTTGTAAAAAGAGAGGCAAAGTATTTGTTGTCCCATACAATGTTATCTTATGCTTTACCAAGTTACTGCACTCTTTCCCTAGTGCTTGTTCTCCTTCTCCCGAAGTAAAACTGTTATGTGCGAATCTGTGCAGCTGCTACGTAGTTCCCTTCATTTATAGTAAAGAGTCAAACATCCTGGATGTAGCAGTTGTTGGGTGTTTATTAGTAAATGAACTGAACTAATTTTAAAAAAGGATGAATTTTTACCTACTAAATGAATTAAATGTATTTGATGCGTATTGATGCCTTTGACGATGACACACAATATGTAATGTTTGTTACTAGTTTTTTAATTGGAGACTGTATGTTGTGTGTATGACTTTTATTCTTGTGTTCATATCCTGTAAAGCACTTAATTGTGCTATACAAATAAACTTGAATTATTGATTAAAGAGATTAAAGTTTAATGAAAGTTTAGGATATTGTGAGATTATGCCACTAAAATACAAGATGAATTTTCAGACATCTTTTCCAAGTATGTCGGTATATGTAGAGGTACTCTAGAATTCCTATATGTTTAGTTCCATGGAGAGTTTTCATTTGGGTCAAGTTTCAGAGTCCAAACAGAACTGTATGGTCATTTACTGTGGTACAGTGTGGAAAATGATAAAACTGACACAGAGGATTTTTTTGTACCAGCTCAGCCTGGTCCTTCACTGGAGTTGTGGTGTAGCCGTAGGGATACAGGAGCATCTGAGAGTATGAATGGATGGAGATGAAGGCCTTGATGTTGCCATGGGACTTCACAAAGTCCACGATGGACTTAACCTCAGACTCAGAGTTAGCACTGGGTCCATGGTACGTCTCTGAGCAGGGGTTGCTGCTGGCTCCAGGTACTAGGAGGTACACGACAAACACAGATACCTTAAGGCATTAAATTGCTTACACGTGGCTGATTCTTCACTTGTGACGACAACCAACTGAACAGGTGTAACTAATAAAGTTGTCCGTGAGCCAATACAAAAAGTGTTTTTGGGTACCCCCTGGTGGTCGCATTGACAAATAACCTGTGACAACAATTGGCCATTTCAGTTCTAAAGATGAAAACTAAATCTGTCTCCTTATTTCAGTGGGGAGCAAACAGATCACCCAGCATGCATCTGCTTCGCACTGCACATGTTCATTGCTGAAAAAAATAGATAGAAAAGAAAGACATTACGTCCAAATCCAGCGTCCCAGTTCCTGTTGGGATCAACTCCATAGCAGGAATATCCAGGATTGGGCTTTCTTGTTTTTCGCCACATACGGTTCTAAAAACATATGGACGGTTAGAGTTTTGGGATTTTTGATATCCATAACTAAGGTTTCTCTCAAAATGTATTGGTAAATAAATTGACTGGTTTACAGAGGTGTGGGTGAAGTAGTAGCCATCAGGGTTGGTTGCAATCTCCAGGAAGATGTCCATGTTGTTCAGGATGGCGGTGAGGGGGGTGTCTTTTCCATAATCTGCCACAATCTAGTGGCAAAAGCCAGGGAGACACTGTCGATGAAAACACTGACATTTAGGTGTTCAGGTAACCATAGAGACAAGAATGAAGCACCTTCTTGGCGAACCACAGCCCACTGGCTTGAGTGACCCACTCCCGGGAGTGGATTCCAGTGTCGATCCAGATGGCAGGACGATTGCTTCCACCAGTGCTGAACTAAAGAGTCAGACATGGAAAGAGAGGGAGAGTAGCAGTCATGGAAGAGTATTTGTTTTGAAACTTTAGAAAATGAACATTACAGTTCCTGGAAAACTAAAACTTAAACTAAATTAGGTTGTAGAGGATGTGTCTGTAAACATCAGTTTTCAAGCCTTATGACAGAATCTCAAATAGACTTGGATCTGGACTTAGATCTTTCATCTTTCCACTCTGAAGACCAGATATTTGAGGTGTTCGACCAATAGTTGTCCTGTAGACAGATGCCCTGCATCTCCTGGTCGAATGAGGTGGCTGACGATATCAATCCAAAAATTGGAAGTGTGGCCACCAGACACTGAATGGCTTTGTTCACTTCCACAGATGCCATTAATGTGGAAGTGAACAGCAATGGCACTTCCACAGCAATGGAAGTGCCATTGCTGTGTTTAGTTTTTGTGTCACATAGCTGCTAAAGTTCCTGCCAATGATGCAGTGCCATGTCGGATTGTATCTCTTGTCAAACTTCTTTTCAACATTGGCAGTGATATCCTTCTCTATGTTATACTTCTCCGTTGCCTGCTAAAACTACATGCAGACTACAGGTCACAGGAATTCAAAGACCTGCAGCAGAGATTTTAGCAGTGTTGCCTTGCACCAGGACTTTGCATGATGTTTCTACTTTTTTTTTTGTGCATGCTTAAGTTTGGACTGTCTCCAACAGTCCAAATTGATGCTTGTCAGATAAATTAATATCACTTGCTCTTAGATTTGAGAGTCAACATTAATAGTCTTTTTATATGTGTGTATCTGTTATCCTAGGATAAAGAGGCAACATTTCTAGGATTGGGTTTTGCATATTGAATGCTGGAGAAAGGTGCCAGCTACTCTAGTTGGTGCAATCATTGCATGAATGTCTGGATGTACTATTTTAAATTTCAAAATTAACTGTTGCTTTTAGTTAGCCTATCACACAAAATCCCAATGAAATTCTTTGAAGTTTTAGGGGTAATTTGGCATTGTGTGAAACAGTTCAAGGAGTAAATATAGTTTTACAAGACATTCTGTCAGCTACTTTAGTTCAACCCCTTTTACTTCACATTATGGCAACCTTTCATAAGAAGATGTTAAACATTCCAAGGAAAATCCTCTGGATGATTCTTTACCTTGAGCACATTAAGAGGACGGCCCTCGTAGCTCTGACCGATCACTATCTTGCTGACCAAGTTGGGGTTCTCAGCAACTAGCATGTCCTGGAAACTGTAGATCTGAAGGAATTGAAAAATATCCATGTATCAGGTCAAAACACTCAGTATTGCCTTATCTACATGATGATCATCTTAGTGCAAAATGTGCACACAAACCTCACTAAGTGTGTGATAGTTGGCATAGTCGAAGCTGTCAGTGTTCCTTGGTTGAGCGACGCGAGCAGCAGACTCCATCTGTTCCCTCTCCATATCCAAGATGGCCTAAGAGAGCAAATACAAGTGGTGTTTACATTATATTTAAAAAGTGATTCCAGTGGGGAACATCAAGGTCTGGTACCTGGACATCTTCAATCATGGTAGAGTACTCGAGGTCAAGGTTGTCCAGGTAACTCTTGAAAGACTCCAGGGTGTGAGGAGGAACTCTAATGTCTACAGGATGGGACACACCAGTCGCCCCCATCCAGACGTCCAGCTGAAATGAAACATTAAAAGAAATACAAATACAGTTTGAAGACACACAAAATATATGGATACTCTTTACCAATATAATGTCTAGCTAATGTCAGTAGGATATCAATAACCTCGAATTCCATCATCTCCTCCAGGTTCTTAACAAGAGACAGCTGGAGCTCATTCTTTGGGTTGATGCGAAGCACCTGGTGTCTACAGATGAGAGCAGAAAACCAGAAATATTACTAAAACATAATCATGAAGCTCATACTCTGTCTGGAGTGATGGCGTATGTCTGAAATAGAAAGTCTTCACACATCACCTATAATTGGGCCTCCACTATTACAAGAAAATGGAAGATCTGGATGCCTTTGATTTATTTTGACTTGTGAGGGTTTTTATTTGTTCCTGCAAGGATAAGCATTCTAAAACTTTCAAAAGGATCATACTCAACTTGTGATCTAGAAGAAGGCATGTGAAATGTCAGGGACAGCTGTGTTTTTGTATGTGCAGTGATTACATTCCTTTCAAACTGCATAGAATCCTGTATGGAAGAGGAAATTCTAGGTATGGAGAGAAAATGCATAAATGAGCAAAGTCCTGTCTTGTAAATAAAAAGTTTATATTAAAAATTTTTTAATAAGGTCAACCAATCTTCTCTTTTTCTAGCCCAAAAAGTATTAATTGAAAATGGGATATTTTAACTCCTGTTCAAATTTTGTTGAAACAAAAACTTTGAAATTCAGCTTTGTTAGGTCTTTTGATCAACTCCAACTAGTGTCCTCAGTCAATCCAAATACGAATATATTGTCTAAATTTAACATGTAACCTATGAAATAACCTATGAAATATTTCTAAGTTTCCCAGGTTTCTGAATGAGGAAAAAAAGGTTAACAACCATCAATCAACCAACCAGTAGTTCCAGGTGAGAAATTTCACATGCGCTATAATCTTCACCTACTGTAAGTAAATGTGACAAGAAATCACACGTATTAACAACAATTTGGACGTCATAATCTACCATACAGGACCAAACAGGAATCAGAATTAACATGAATGGAAATAGTTCATCCACAAATATTTCAGAACATACAGTGAAATAAAATTTAAGCGCCTTTAGGACTTCTGTCTCAAATACCTCTACTGTATCACTATCATTATCATTATTTACCGTTATGTAAGCTGCATGTCCTTTACAGCTGATAATGTCTTATTGGGCAGCAATGGACACACCAGACCAGTCCGGCGGTCTTCTAATGACTTCTAAAGGTAAATGCATTGTTCTCTGTGATGCTGTGAAGACTCACCCCTCAAACGTTTCCTTGGTGAGAACAGCAACAAACAGAGCAGCGAATGCGATCAGCCCCCTCATCATGACCAACTGTGTGAAAATGGTCATGGCCAAAACCGGCCTTTTATGGCAAAGCGTGCGGGGTCATGTGTGCTCACCTTGACCTTGCACTGTGTCAGAGGAGTGTCACCGGCTGCTCCCGTTCCCACGCCTCCTTTCACATACTTACAGGTTTTTTTTTGTTGTTGTTGTTATAGAAGTATTTCTTCAGTTTTCACAAAAGAAATGATATTTTCTGCTCTCCGGCAGCTAAAGTAGCAAAAGTGTTTCCTTCCTTCATTCTTTTTAACAGCTTCTCAAGTCATTTCCAGAAATCAAAAAGGTCTTTGAACTTTTAGTTTCTTTATCTTTTCACTCTTTTATTTGCCTTCTGTCTGATATTCAAGTGAAATATTTAGTGTGACCTTGTCATTGTTTCAAATTCTTAAATGTCCGCATAACTTCGATTAGCAAAGGACCAACAGAATGATCCAATGGACCTTTGTATGCCACTAGTTGCCACATAGTGTTGCTCAGTATTAAACCACTGCTGTACACAGTCTGCCTCAGCTTCCTCTTTTTCAATTTAGTAACGCAGCATGAAATTCTTGTAAAATATTTTACACAGTTTGAGTTAGCAGAAATGCAAACTCAGTAAGAACCAATTAACTGTTTTTAAGTGCATAACTCGCCACTTGATTATGAACATTAAAAGCTATGCAGATGATGAATGTTTGTTAAAGTTTATTAGAGTAACTAGCGATAATTCAAAAACATGGATCATTAATTAATTCTACTGATATGGCTTCCAGTAGATTGTATCAATTTCAAGAGAATGTCAAGATTTAAGTATTGTAAAAATATCACTATCTTCACATCTAAAGTGAATTTTTTTATATTGCACATATTTACTAATATAATCCACAATTAACCTATTACTGGTTATGCAGATGATTCTAATGATTAATTTCAGGACATAACACAAAATTTCACAAATTAATGGTTAATTCCAAAAATAATTTGGCATTATTTTAGGTAAAGACAAAACAGGACATTTATATACACTAAATAAAAAGACACAAACATATTTTTCCTCACTCTCTGAACTTAAATCTGAATTTCCTTTTCTTGTTTTGACTTAATTGGAATTACCAAAATCATTTCCATTTGTTAAATGCTAAATTTAAAATACTTTTATCACAAGTCCAGATTTCTATAGAATGTCTTCACTCTGCTTTCTGGCATTTACCTAACACAATATATGGTTTCAACTGTAAATGAATTGTAAATTTTATCAAATCAGTCATATCTCTAAATTTTAGACCCAGCCTGACATGAAAATGTTTTCATGAGAAAAAAGCAAAATTGAAAAGGTAGATAGCCTTTGTGCTCCAGTGTGTTTTGACCGCAGAAAACAACCTGAATCAAGAATCAACCTGAAAACAATGTCAAAGGTTTATCTTTTTACATACAGAGATAAGATTAAGCTCTGATGAAATTATAAAAATTCAATTATTTAGAAAAATGTTTGTATGAACAGCTAATACTTCACCTGACTCATAAACTGGTGGATCAGCCTCATTCCAGTCAGACTTTGTTCTTGTTGCTGGTCCGGTGTCTCTTGGTCTGATTCCTCACTCAGCGCTCACAACCACACCACAGGGGATTTCAAGTTCTATTCACAACAATAAACTAAAAAACTTTTTTACTTTTTCAAGTGCTAGGTTTTTGTTTTGAACCACAGGCAGTTTCAAAACGAGTTATACAGATTATACTGGCTGGAGGTGGTGTACTCCTTTAAAGTGTCAGGATGGAATGTTAGTCCTGAGGGAGGAAATATTTGAATTTTCAACACCACTTTAAAGCTCTGTTTGAAGTTTTAGCTATTAAATGGAAATGGAATAACTAGTCATGAATTATTATTGGTTGATTTCAAATAATTACTAAATATGTTGATCAGCGTAAACCTAGTGCAGGTAACAACATGCTGGTGATAGAGCATATCAGAAATGCAAGTGGACATTTGACCTGAATGAGGATCACAAAAAATCCCACAAATTTTATTTAGGTGAATCCTGCAACTTGTAAGCCAGGCCCCTTTGGTTCTGGAAACCCTTCTGTACAATCTGAAAGCACACATAGTCCTAGATCTTGGTGGACTGACATGTAGACGATGATTTGCCATACAAAGTTTATTGCTGACATGTTTTCACAGATATCTTAATAAATAACTCATCAAAAAGCATAAAGGTTATAGATATTGCATGTCTTAACAGCAGAAGTTCAGCCTGCTGAACTTAAGATGTCTTTATTCACAGAGACGTCTGTATTTATAAACAAATAAAATGACTACATATCTTTCAGAATCCTTGACATCTTTTCCACTGCAATCTGTCTTAGGTTTCTTCTTGCCTGTTTTTTTTAATTTTGCATTGGGTTTTATTCCCACATTTTTTCCCCCGAAACTAAGTCAGCCAAGCTGATTAGGTACAATATGTAAATAGTGTGATGGGGGGAAAAAGCAGCTGCAGGATTCACATAGCAGAGAAGCAGAAGGTGTTCTTGGTCCTCGTCTTTGTGCACAGATGAAGACAAGAGAAAAGTTTCACCTAATCGACCGAGACAATCCTGAAGGCATTGACTTTGTGCTTACATTCTGTTTATGTCTGAAGCTGCAGCACAAATAGCTTAGTTTTTTTTCCTCCTAAACAAAATGGAAGCCAGAGGCATAAGATTTCTCTTAATCAATACCTTCAGCTTCGCAAAATGTCAAAAACAGGAAGTCCTCATGACCTGCAGTCAAAGCTGATCAGACAGATTTAATTTTAAACTTTGCAACATTACAAGTGGCTAACTGGTAACTGCTGGCTGAACAATACAGGATTCCAGAGAGTCATAAAAATAATTTGGATGTATGAAAATGACTAGTTACTCTGAGCTACATTTTTAATCCAGTGGTGATGCAGAACCTGGGACTAGATGTGTGTATACTGAGCACACTGAAGAAAACACAGGCATTGTGGATATTTAAGCTTGTTTCTGAAGGGAGATGACTGGAGAGAGGAAAATCCGAGGAGTTCAAGTTCAACTTTATTCATCATTAGCAGAGTATAAACATGTTTCTTTGTACAATGACAAACATGCTTTCAATGTGCAAGAAAGTCTCTTTCAAAAGGTAAAAAAGTAATAGATATAAAATAAATAACCTTGTAAATGTGACAAAAATATTATCTACAAGCAACATTAACATCATAAAATAAATATACATTTTATGCAATAAATAGTTAGAATAAAATATAGACTCTATGACTGAACACTGAACCAGACAACAATTAGCTCCATGTGTTCATTCAAAAATCAAAAAATGTTTCAGGGTTAGGTGGAATACATTTTTAAAAAGCTGCCAGTGGAAAAAGCGGAACAATAGCAGAATCCAAAAAAATAGATAATAGAAAAATAGAAGGCTGGACTGCTGGGAAAGGAAGCATGTTTTCAGACAACCTGCAGAACCATTAAAGCCTTTTCCCTGGTTGTCATCAGAAAACTTAGAAAAAGAAGATAAACAGAGGATCCAGGAAGTTTAGAAATATCCCACAGATATTTCATCATTGTTCCTGAACCTGTGCTGCACACTCACATATTATCTACTCATATCTCCAAGTGCCAAATGGCAGAAACACTTTCATGCTTCTACACACTGAATCACTTTATCTGCGTCTTATTTGGGCGACTCCAATATTTACAAAACTTTGCCCACCTGGTACCATGGCAACAGTCCAAGGCTTCCTTCAGATCAGTTACATAATTCTTCTTCTAATGTAGAGTCTGTGTGACTGTCTTCAACTTCACACCAGACTGAGAGCGTGTCACGCTCCCTGCCCTCTGGAATGCTCTTCCTGTCTACAGCTGCAGCACACTGTCCCTGGATACATCATGCACATCCCAAGCAATGCGTGTCTGCCGAAACATCTAATCTAATGCGGTTTTCTCTGCCTGTGGCAAGTTTCTCCTCTCGTCTTTCTGGATAACACCCAACAATTAACATGATCTTTTATATCTCAGATGACATAGAGTGAGCTTACTGAAGAAGGCTGCTGATAAAGCTAGCATGTCTCCTTGCTTGCAGATACCTTTCAACAATGACTGTGCACCTTTCTCTCTTCCCCAAACTCACCAATAGTTGACCCATATTGATGGGCTTACATTGTCTGAATGTTGGATTGCTATACCTCCTATAAAGTTACTATTAGCCTTTTGGTTACTTCTCTGACAAATGTTATGTTAGTAGGTTTGCCATATCAGATGATGAACTGAACAATGCACTGTGAGTCATTGAAATCCTAGAAACTATTATATGACCTATCTATACTTCAAATGTATGTACAACTTTACCTCAAACCTGCTTAGTTCTTGGTGTTTGGGATTCTGTTAATTCCCTTATGCTTTCCAACAAATCTTCAAAATGTTCACAGACCAGTTGCATTTATACTCAGATGAAATAACTCACAGATTGACTCTCTTTCATAATTGGGTGACTTCTGAAGGCTCTGGAATTGTTTTCATTATAAAGTGTATCTTCTTTGTCACTGAAAGGAGTTCCATAACAGATGACACCATGTAAACCTTTCAAAGTGACAGTGTCATTTCCTCTGACAGAGACAGAGGCGGTACTGACAGGAAGCTGCTAACCACCATGGTTTCCTGTCACTGAGACATAAGACAACCCAGCAGCTGTTCCCCAGAATGTTTCTATCATAGACTGCGAGTTGTAACAACAACCGCAAACACCAACATCACCAAACACACCAGCTATGGAGTATGGTTTTTGGAATATTTGATTGTGCGCTTTGAAACTAGAATTTTTTTGTTGTTTTTATTTTAATCGGCAACAATTGCAAATTACCTGGAAGCATGCCAACAAATGCATTGGTATTATTTTAAAACGTCAGATTTTGTAAATAAACTTATATCCATCAGCAGGTTGAGTATGTCATAGGACAACCATTTCCCTTTGTTATGCTGTGACCACGCCCCTCTGGGGCTGTCTTTGTACCTGATAGGTTAACAAATCTGGCAAAGCGGAAGCACCCTCTCACAACCGCTGTAAGAAAAGTGAACGGGAGCTTTGGAAGAAAGGATATTCAAGAATAAAAAGATGCTACCAGAAATACAAATATCAGGCTTTCACAATAAAAAAACAAAAATGGTTAGGGAAGGAAATAAGTGCGTTATAGTAACTCTTTAACAGATATTTATGAAACTTGCTAAATACTGACTAATAAATTGTGCACTACTATTTTTCTTATCAATAATAATATTAATAATAATTTAAACCATTTTTCATCTTTAATATTTCCTATGCGCTAATTTTAGTTGTGTTAGACCAATGAAAAGTTGATCAATCAGTGACTGAACTAAGCCTGTGATTCTCTGTTGTACAATTTGAAGACAAACGGTTTTTTGGGATGAATGATATAACTGTTTCCCGCACTATCACAGAATTTAAACCTTTCACACAAAATTAAGTATTTTAATTTATTTTGTTCAAACTGCCGCTGTGATGGCATTAGTCATTCATATCTAACAGTATTCGACATTTTAGGTTTGTGAAAAGACTTATTTTATTTTTCTGAAATATTTGAGCGGAAGTCGCGCCCGTGACTGTGCCCCGCTTGACATACGTGTGGCTCAGCGCGAGCAGGACTTGAGAGAGCGGAAAGCGGGTGTTTCTCCTCTCTGTCCCGGTTTGTTACTTTCTGGGGAGTGCTCCTTCAGACTGATTTCCCGCCTCGTACACATAGACAGCAAACAGCAAGATGGAGATCGAGAAGGAAATGAAGAAGGTGAGTTGTCCTGTCCTGTGGAGTCTCCTCTGTCCTTGTGAGCAGCTGGGAACGCCCTGAAAGGTGCGCCGAGCACCGAGCAGGTGGCGACAAAACCTCGCCGTACTGATCCAATGGGTTACGATTCAATTAGTTAGGAGGCGTTTCTGACTCAAACTTTGAGACTGGAACAAATTAAAATTTATACTGAAATACATCTAACACCACTTTATAGTAATTTCTCTTAGTTTACATGTCGTTTTTAAAATCGTGCAGCTGGTTCACAGAGTTGGAAAGCTATTTTAAGTTGTCAGAGAGACGTTACTTTTTCTTCCTGGTCAAGTCGCTCGTGAGGGAACTGACTGCGTGAACGACAGCGAGTTTCCAGCAGAGACGTTTGGAGGGGCTCAAAGTTAAAAAAACGAGACATTGAACAAGATCATTCAGGGGCCTCCAGACATTCAGGGGCCTCCAGACATTCAGGGGCCTCCAGACATTCAGGGGCCTCCAGAAATGGTTTAATTGTAACAGACCATAGATCTAAACCTGTAGCATCATTGATAGAGAATGACAATGTTATTAAATTTTATTTAATGGAGTCAACTGAGAAAAAAAAGTACATTTAGGATTTAATTAAAAAGTTTACTTTGAAAAAGTTTAAGGAATTAAAGTCTAAATCCTACAGTACCTTCGGAAGTCATCTGATAAGTAAATAAGGTCCATCTGTGTAATTTGCCAGTGTAAATCCAGCTGTTCTGTGAAGGTTTCAGAGGTTTGTTGGAGAGCATTGGTGAAAGCAGCTTGATCAAGATAAAGAGGGATAAACTAGCAGAGGTTTAAAGCCGAGTTGGGTTGTAAAGTGCTTCCTGGTTTGTCTGTTATATGGAGCAATATTCCATCTTAAAATTGAAACAGGGAAGGAGAACATTAATCAGAGAAGCAGCCAAGAGGCTGGTTGTAACTCTTGTGAATGAATCTTTTGACTGCTAGTAGATGTTAGATATGCTGGTCAGGCAGATTTGCATTGTTAAAATACAGCCATAAAACTTTCATTTATATTTTACCACAAGCCATGTAGAGGACACATGCACTTCCAACATAATAATGAGAACAAAATATATATATTCCTTATACTCATATCACTCCAGGATTTCCCAGTGTACTGGCCAGCCACCAGGCTTTACTTGGCTCCCCGCCCGACTAAGTGCCTTTTGTTTATTTGAAATAGTTTCTTTTATAGGCCAGTCTCAGTAAAGACGGATTTAGCCAGGTTTATAGTTGAAGCATGGAACTGTGTGCAAGAGGGTGGACATAAGTTATGCCGCCTCTCCACCAGCCCATTGACTTCACACGCTGTCATTTTCAAATGATGACATCTGCTTGTGGGCCTGTGAATTAATGTAACATTTTATTTACAAAGACACAGTGGCCCACTGAAGTTCCAAAGAGCCACAGTATGAATTAAACATAATTCAAGTTGAAAGTGTTGCATAATTTTCAGCCTCCTTCTTAGCATTTGCATTTGGCAACAGGCCAAATTGACAAAGATAATGCAGTATTTTAATTCCACACTAGAGAAAATACATAGTTTCAATAAGTAGATTTAGGGAAAAAATATTGGTATTGGTATACCAAATGAGTTTTAGTGCGTCGCCATATCGGATATTGGCCAAAAATCCAATATCGTCCATCCCTAAATGAAACTAGTTTGAATACATACATAACATATAATGTAGCTTGAGTATTATACATTACTGTTACTACACAAGCTGAGATTTCCAGTGCCTTCCAAAAATATTTCCAGTTCTTGTTCCACGTGTGGGTGTAGTTTGGGATTTTTATGTGATGGAGCAACATAAAGAAGCGCAGCATTGTCAAGTGGAGGGAAAAAGAGACAATAATTTCAAATATCTTATACATAAAAACTTGATAATGTGGGACTCATGACGATGGCGGTGAACCAAAGCACACCTTTCTGTAGAAGTTGTTTTGTTGGAGGAACAGTGACTCATTTACAGTAGTATAAACACTGTACCAGTGACCCTCAGTTATGCACTTTGTCATCATTTCTACTGTTGGAGTAAATCATTTCTAGAGTGAATCACACTGTGAGACAAGCCTGCAGTCACTTGTTAAAGCATGAAGATACAGATGCAAGTCAAGTCCAAGTCCACCCTTCCAATAGCTACTCATTTTCACTGTGCTCAGATAAATATTTAGACCACCACATTTTTTGACCCATTATCTTGGTCTTTTGCAAGTTTTTCTTGGATCTGAAGCTGATGAGTACAATTCAGTCTATCTTAGATCCAGTGGTCTGTTCACAGTTTTAAATCGAATTGCAGTTTCTGCAGCTGTTGCTCTAACTCTCTCAAGAGGAGGAAGCCATTACTGTAGTCTCGTGTCTGCATTCCTCACCAGCAAGTGTCTTTTGGGTCAAAACATTCCTTTTGACAGATTGGTTGCCTGCGGGGCTCTCATCAAGCTTTGAGCTTCTTTGAATAGTTACCCATATATGGAAATAAACAGCAGTTATGGGCTGGGGTGCATATGACAATTGGTTGACACACATGTTCTAAGAGAAAAACAGATGTAAGAGTAGAAATGGCTTAAAGGGATAAAAGTTCAGATTGTTTTTCTTCAGACGGGTTGAGATCTTTTCTTTTTCTTTGGCTGCAAACATTCTGTCACTTCCTGAGGAATGTCAAAAATCCTAGAGCCTGGAGAAAAGGAGGAAATTTAACCAATAAAGTTTTCAGTCTGTAGCAGGTCTGTTCATCAATCCAAGTCTCATGCTCATCAGTTGTTTAGGTAAACAATAGGACAGTACCAACCTGAGCTCTGCAGAGTTGCCTCTCTCTTCCAGATCAGCACCATGTGTTCATTTCCAAAAACAACAATAGTCCCAATAATCCACTCCCAGCCTTCAGCAGACACTTTTTTCATGTCGTCTCAAAATACCTCTTTGAAATATTAATTATCGCCCTCTATCAGGAGTAGCTAGTAAAATCTTATCTGTCAGAAATATGTTCATTTTGGAATCTATGTCCAGTAAAAACTTATTCAGATAATCTTTCTCAAGTCATTTTAAATTAATCTAATATTAAGTCAAGTCTAAATATAAATAATTTTTTTTTTCTTTTTCTTTTCCAGGTGACTCTGGGCCACGAGTTTGGTGCCGGAGCGGCGTGCTTAAAATGCAAAGACAAATGCGAGGGATTCGAGCTGCACTTCTGGAGGTTTGCACAATCAGTTTGTGTTGACAGTGATACATGACGAGAGCAAGCAGTGAGCAGAGGAGTTTAATGTCCTGCTTTCTCACTCAAGAGTCACAATTTTGGCCGATTCCCCTTTCCATTTAAAAGCTAACTGGTTAAATATTTTCTGCTTCATTATTTGGGTGAGAAGTAGAAATGATGTTGAATCTTGTGTGTGAGACAAACATCACTGCATAACGAGGTTTTACTTATACTCAGTGTTGCTGTAAACCAGGGGTGCTCAATACGTCGATCGACTGGTTGACTGGTCCGAAAAATAGCTTTATTTAGGTTTTTGTTTAAAGCTACAAATCAGCCATAGAAAGAGTTTACAAAACAGCCCTCCAGGCTCTAGCTGGGACTTCAGACCATAACTGCTCAGTTATGGTCTGCACAGTTGTGGAGTTTTATGAGCAGTGGTCTCACGCTGTCAGAGTGAGACCACTCTGACAGAGCGGTCTCGCCAAACTTTGTCATCAGAAAAACTATTGACCTGTGGCATACTTCTGTGGGAAAAAAACGTCAAATCTGCGTGGAACAGATCAGGCTTGAGAATCTGGCAAATAGCAGATTTCTTTTATTTCTGTCATTTGCAAACGGAGAACACACAGCACCACAGCTGTACCTGCAATGAATTCTGACTTGAAGCTGTAAGCTCTCACAATATGTAGGATTCTTTACACAATGTGGTCACTCCCTTGGCTCAGAGTCAATTCCAATTGAACAAGTTTACTGCACAGTCATGTAACCACAGAGTGGACAGGATGCAAACTCATCCTTACTGAAAGGTCCGTTAATTCTTATTCAAAATATGGAAATTTCCAAAAATCAGGATGCTAATGGAACAATTTTGGATATCAAAAACATTGTCAGACCTTGTACGTATTCAGCTTGTGACATTCAATGGATAAATTTGTTAGACCTTAGGGCTTATTCAATCTTAATATATTTACCCAAACTATCTGTTAACAAACTCTGGCACCTTGCTTTGGTACTTGTGGTGAGACATTAGTCCACTCATCAGTCTGTTACGACTGCTGTAGATCAGGGTCAGCAGGAAACCTATATGACTGGTTCTTGGCCTACATATTTTATCAGACTGAACAATACTAATATTAAATTAGTAAAATAATTAAATAAAATTGTTTTTAAAAAAAGAACACAATTTTCACTTCACACTTCTCACAGCAACTAGAGCTACTTTTATTGAGTCACAAGACTGTTAAGTTAGAATGTTTGTTCATTTTTTTGTTTTTGGCTCCTTGGTTGTCAAACTGTTTGAAAAGCTAATGCAGTTCAATTTGACATATTATTCCTCTTCACAGCTACAGTTTGGTATGTTCAAGCTCAAACATGCCTTGGCAGAAATTATGTCAGAGTTGACTACAAGCATGGAGATTTCTGTGTTGAGGCTTTTTAAAGGTGCTGTGATTTAACAATATCACAGAGGAGATGATGCTTATTTACTGTTTAAATAAACAGTACAGTTAGCTATTTCAAAAAGTCCAAGAAATATGCGTTTTTATATTTTAGAAGCAAAATAATCTTCTTTACTGGGGGAAAATACACTTGTGTCTGTAACCTCATTTCAGATAAGTAACATAAGATTTTCCATATTACCTAAAGTGAAAGATGTCAGATAACCCTGAAATATGAATGTTGCTACTTCTGATATTCATCAGAACCCAGTCAACAAGCAGTTGTCATGTGATTTTGGGATGTTCATATTCACACAGACTTTTCAAAAGTCTAGAAACTGAAACTGACAAAAAACAATAGTTTGACTGCCTTGGTCAAACATGTGAAAATAAGCTGCAACAGACCTTTCAAATGGTTCAGAAAGTACAATTAGGAATTCTAAATATAATTTACAATAAAGCATTAAGTCACTTCGAGCACATAGCATAGCATTGAATTGGATAGGTCTGCCCTTAGAGATTGGGCACATTGTCACTGATACCCCATCTAAAATTTCTTTCAATATCAGGACCAATGCAGATTTGTGCATCTGTAATTATAATAGTAGTTATTTATGGAAGAATTATTGAACTGTACACAATACCTCACCGTGTCAGATTTACGTTCCTCAAAACGTATATCTAACACATATAAAAACCTCATTGCTATGTGGTTGCAATACCACATTCAAGACAGCAACAATTTTCTGACCAATCATACAACACTTCACAAAGAACTCTCTTGAAATGATGTAGTTCGTTCCAGGTTTGGTGTCAAATTCAAAAGGCAAACGTCTGTCTGCGAACAAATTGATGCAGTTAACGTCACGCATCGATGAGAGCCGACTGCAGCACTACGTATGAAGTCTGTGGAGCCTTTAACGTGACAAGACACTCTTATTTTCTTGTGCAGGAAAATTTGTAGGAACTGTAAGTGCGGCCTCGCAGAACATGATGTGTCGATGAACTCGGAGGAGAACAAGAAGGTTGGCAAGCTGTTTGAAGACACTAAGTACACAGGGCTCATAGCCAAACTGAAGACAGATGGCATCCCCAGGTACCAGGGAAACATGGTGACCATCACTCTGCCCAGCCCCACCACTGCTTGCACAGTGCCCCCTGTGGCTTCCTCTACGATGGTACCTCCTTCCCACACAGCGGTGTACGCACAGCCTGCTGTTACCTCTCCTGGGCCGGTGCCCATTGGCTCTCCAGCACAAGCCCAGGGGAAGCCTCTTCTGTCTACACACGTCATCATCACTCCAGTCAAGGCTAACAAGGTGCCGGTCACTGCCAACGCTACAGCAGCCAATGTGCTTCCAGTCCCCAAAGATGTTTCAATGAAATCCATCACCTATGAGTGGGCACCACCAGTGGCCAACAAGCATCTGGTAAGACCCTGAATCAGTCATTAACTCTCTTTATTTAGATTTCGGGGGTCAATATCTGAAAAATCTTTCTATAGAGCAGATTTTTACTGAAAACGGTAAATAAAGTGGTTCCTCATTAAACTGTCTTGTCTTCATCTGGCTTGGAGTGTCATTTCATTTTGAGCAACACTATTAAGAGTTAGTAGTGGTCACAGGGACTATGTCAGAGCCAGACTTGGAGGGATTTTTTTAGATGATGTTTTTGGTTTGGAGGGTTGGTTTGGAATTTAACTTTTACATCACAACAGCGACACTCTGTGGTCGCTTTGGACCACTTTCAGTTTTTGAGGTGATGAAAAAATTCAGTTCCATGACGGATCACAATTCCTAGTCCTGAGAATTCTGAATCGAATCAAAATGCTCCCAAAATTATTCTAGTCAGTTTAATTTTTTTAGTACAATTGTATTTTGAATATTTCTTTTACATTTTTTTATTCAAGTAAAAGCAAGGCAGCTCAGCTGACCTGACACAAATAATTTCAGTTAAAAAATTTTTATGCGCAAATCTAGATATGTTTAAGTGAAAGAGGAATTCAATAATGTATAAAACTTTATAGAATTGTCTTCGATAAATGCTGTGTTTACGCCATCTTTTTCCTGTCATCAGTCTCATCATTTAAACAAAATCTCTTGTCTGTTTGAATAGAAAAATTGGTTTTTAAATTAGAAATTGTTTCAAATTTTATTACAGATTAATTTGATAAACTACAGAAAAGTTATTGTTAGGGGAGCTCAACTGTGAGAAATTGGACTGATGTTGATATGTGACAGTAATACTGCTGTTAGATTTAGCAATGTTTTATCTTTTTTATCCGATTATTAATTGTAAGAATACTCAATAGATTACTCGATTACTAAAATATTTGTTTACAACAGCCCTATTTCAAATACATTTTACTATGCTCAATAAACAGTCTTTCCTCTCCACTGGGTCTGTTTATTTTATGTGTTTTCATTCTATGTGTACATTTCTTTTGAAACTTTGGTTGAAAGTCACCTCTTTCTACTTTGGGTCCTAAATGTTTTGCACTATTTATGTCTGTAAGTGTGTTATTCACAAATATTTTTAAATATTTAGTTAAAATATGATGGCTGTTCTAATGATTCTTACTCAGTTTTTACTTCTGTGGTCTTTGTTTAGTCTCAAGTTGTATCTGAAAGAGCCATGTTGTGGTTTTCTGTGGGCTGCAAGGCAGAACAGTTTTTGTAGAGTCTCTCTGATTGGTTCTTTAATTTCTTCCCCCAGCTCTGTCTTCTAATCATCCCTCTTTAAACATTTTGAACTTGAACTAGATTTTAATTTTCTCCCCTCCGTCAGGCGGTGCATTACATTGAACTGCTTCCACCTGAGAAGCGTCCAGTTGCCGGGACGCAGGGGGCCGCTTACCGCCGACAGCAGATGGATCGCCAGCTGCCTGACCACGACCAGGACCCGTCCAAGTGCCATGAGCTGAGCCCTGAGGAGGTGAAGCAGATGCAGCAGTATGTCCGTAAATGCAAGGACGAGGCCTTGGGCGTTGGAGATGTCCTGCTGCCTGAGGAGGTGGCTCAGATTCAGGCAGGTGGAGCGGGTGCAGCAGCTGCTGGTTCTGGAGGTACACCTGGGAGGGCTGGTTTTGGTTCTGCAGCAGCTGGTGTTGGAGGGGCTGGAAATGTACCAGGTTTTGGAGCTGGTGGTGCCAATTCTGGGCCAGTTCTTGCAGGTTCTGGTGTTGGTGGTTTTGGACCTGCAGGATCTGGATCCACTCCAGGGTCTGGGACTGATCAGTCTGCTGGTCTGGGACCAGCCAGAGGGTCCCTGGGTACCGCTGCCACTGCTGGAGCCATCAATGCTGGACTGCCACAGAAGAACTTTGTAAGGAATTTGTTTTTAAAAATGTTCCTTAGTTATACAGCAGTGTCATACTCACACCTGTTATGGTAATAAATGACTTGGGTGATAAAATGTACCAGAACATTCTGATAAACAATAATGTTGTTTTGAGACAATTTTCAAATGAAGTAAAAAAAAATTAAAAATAACAGAATAAAATATTCTGAAAGATCAATGAGCTTAAAATTATAATTAACATGTAACACTGGAAGGCATAATAAAAATATTTAAAAAAAACCCAAAAACATAGAAACAAGACAATCTCTGAAGTCTGTAAAAAAGAAAAAAAAAAAGTCCATTAAAAAGGATCTATTTGAGACCAAAACAGTAGACTGAAAACTTTTTATCTTCCAGTTTTTGGTAGAAAAAGACAAAAACTAAATTATGAAAATAGAAATGATTGATTTTGTTTTAATTTGCCATACAATTAATTGATTTATTGCATATTGTGGCAGGCTTAGTCATACCTCAAATAATAATAATAATAAAAAAATTCTATGATTCTTTTTAAAGGCTTACTTTGGTCTTTTGACTAACCTTTCATCTTATGGCTGAAAGGTGTTTTATGGTATGAAAAACATCTTGCCAGTCAAATTCAGAATGTTATGATTCCCAAATGTAGGTGCTTTTTAATGGGCATTTAAAAAAACCCAAGAAACAACACTTAAGTTTAATCAGTGTAATTGCGCCAACTTCTTTCAAGGATTATAATACACAAAACATATGTGGATGTGTACATTTTTAAAACTTAACTGTGCATAAATAAAAAAAATACACAGAAGTCAAATGACTTTTTGACTTCATTTTGAATGCAGTGGTGTAAAACTATCACTTTGACATTTTATCATGTCATCACTTTATCTTGAGCAAGAATATGTTATTATTATTGCTACTAGCAGCTGTTCTATTTCAGCAATGTCTTACTTTAATACTTGTATCATATATTCTGCAGTACATTGTTCCACTTCTCACACCTTCAATCCAACTTTGAAAATAAAAGCTTTCAGAATTATGATTGTACACATAAAATTATAATCAATAAAATCAATACAAGCTTACATTTGCACAGTTTTTCCAAAGTGATCAGAACACGCAGTACCAGAGAATGCTGATGTTATTCCCATATTGGACAGTAAGGGGAGCCATGACTCTGCCTGTGTCAGCCTTCCCAGTCCTCTGTGAGGGACTGGGGACGGCAGTCACAGCATCATCATGGACAGTCAGAGCCTCACAAACTCAGCTGTGAGGTTTGTGCTCATTTTACTGCTGCACTCATAAGAAGCAAAATGTTTAAATGAAACAATCATACCAATATTGATCAGAATAAGCATGCTTCCTTTATTTATTTATTTATTCTGGATGTAAACATATTGTAGAGGGATGTCCAAGGAGTGGTCTGTGGGCCATTTGTGGCCTGAGAATAATTTTATTTGGTCTGTGATCAGAATTCAGGAAAGTTTCAACTATGACCCTCCATAGTGAAATGATGCAGATGGAAATATCTTAAAGTGAAAAATGTTCTATACAGCACAAGGTGTTTGTCTTTTCTTAACTGTATTTTTAGCTTTAATTTCTTTTGCATTTCTGATTAAATAAAAAGTTTTTGAGGAGATCTTTTAGACAGTTTTGGTAAAACTATTTGGCAATGCTATTTTACAGGATCATGAGATTGTTTTTAAAGTGTTTTCTGCCTCCTTTTAATAGCCTGAATTTATTAATTTTTACCTCAACCCTAAAAAAGTCTCATTTTTTCATGTTTCTTCATTGTGTAATATTTTAGATTCATTCAAGTTATAGTTGACTAAGTAATGCCTGCTTGACTTATTACATCCTTTACGAAATACAATTATTTTTACCACGTTAAAAGATTTTTTATGTGTAGTAAAGCTACATTTTGAAATAAACAGACTTATTCTTCTTAAGTTTTATTTGTATAGACTTTTTTGTCAAAAGTCAAAACTCATAGATAGGAAGAGTAAGTCTAATCTATTTTTGCATCTTGTCTCAGCCTCAAAAAGAAACACTAGAATTAAATATGATTTCATTGATTAATTTTCTGGGGTAAAATGTCAGTTGTCTGTTTTTTCTTCAACATAGTAAATGGTCATTGATGAATTTAGAATGTTTTCATCCACAAAAATAACGCTGACTTTAAGTCATTAGGAAGCTCAATTAAGTTACTTGAGCTTGTTTCAAGAATTATGTCTATTTTACATTTAAATTCTAATAATTTAAAATAAAGTGCAGTAAAGCCTTGAGTTTAACTTGCAGGAGCTTTGAAATATTTCCTTTTCATCTCCTACATCACATTGACAACCATTTTTCTCCTTTTCTTTTCAAGTCATGCCATCACTGTAAGAAGCCAATGCTGCTGGGTGAGCCAGCCGTATATGCGGAGCGTGCCGGCTACGACAAACTGTGGCACCCGGCGTGCTTTGTGTGCTGCACCTGCAGTGAACTGCTGGTAGACATGATTTACTTCTGGAAGAAAGGCAAGATGTACTGCGGACGTCACTATGGAGACAGCGAGAAGCCCCGATGTGGTGGCTGTGATGAGGTGATAACCAGTCGCTCTTAGATTGGAAACATGCATGTTTGCTTAAAAAGGAGCTGACACCTGCATGTGTCTGCGTATGTACGTGTGTTTGTCCACAGCTGATCTTCAGTAATGAATACACTCAGGCAGAGGGACAGAACTGGCATCTGAAGCATTTCTGCTGTTTTGACTGTGACTGCATCCTGGCTGGAGAGACATATGTGATGGAGAACGACAAGCCCATCTGCAAACCCTGTTACATGAAAAACTTTGCTGTGGTGAGTCTGGTCTCCTGACTTTGTTCCAGGAGAAGTTGTCATTTTAACCTGGAACACACACATGCACACACAGAGTCCTGGGGAATTCTGGGAAGTTTTAGTCACTGGCTGCTCTAACAATCTACTGCAGAACTTCAGAACATGTTTAGTGTTTTTTTATGGTGGGTTATTTGGAGACAATATCTACATCAGATGGTGAATTAAATAAAATTGGTTTGTAATAGAGACCAGAGGTAACAGCTAGTCTTAAGTGGAGCCATTCATTGTCTTTTTACTATCTTTAAATGACTTCAATCTCTCTCTTTGTGACAGAAATATTGTTTTATAAACCTTTTAACCAGCTGTAACATTTACATCAAAATGGTTATTCAAAGGGCAGTATTATGTAGAATAGATTTTCTTGAGCTTCACTTCATGTTATAATGTTATTCCGTCATCATAAATATACCTGGGGTGTTACCTTGATTCTTTAATGCATGTTTAGAAATCTTCTAATCTCCATGGCAACCACTCAGCTGTGCAAAATGCCTGCTTGGATTTAGCTCTGCCTTTGAGACTTAGTTCCTCCAGCTTGCAAACATCCACCGCACAGAGCCTTTCCTCCCCCACTACTCCTTCAGACTAGCCAGCAGTAATTAGCAAACACTGGCTAGATAGAACTGAGCATCTGCTTCTTGTCAGTGAAAGCAGACAAGAAGCAGAATTTTGACATAATTTCTAATAAAAATTATGTCAAAGGGTCAATAGCGTGAGTTAACTGGTTCAGGCACTGGTTCAGAAAGAAACTCGACCTGAGACATAGGCCCAATTTAAGACAATAAATCATGAAATCAGATGTCTTTTAAGTCATAATTTGATATACATAGCATTTTTATAACAAGTGAAGTTAACATTAACTTGTTTGAAGTATAAAATGGCACTATATGACTGGAAAAAACATAATTCTGTCTCTTTAAATAAATGTAATTATTGAATCTGGAGATTCGAGTTCATGAATGGCCATTCCAAGAACTAGAATGTGTTAAACAAGATAATGCAAATATGTGATGGGTAAAACTATACAATAAACCAGTCTCTGTTTTTCTTAGATTTTTAATCTTTTGATTCAGATTGCTTTTAAGGAGCATAACATAAAAGAGTTTTTGTGTAAACTTTGTTGTAATTCAACAATGAAATCTAAAAACCATTGAAAAGAAATAAATTTTATTGAACTGAAAGTGCATTTTGATATTTAAAATCAACGATCCACTATAGTGGTCCCAGTAAGGTGCAGTTTTAGATAAAATTTAAATAGAATCGTCTTTAGGATGGTTATTTGACCTTCACGAAGCTATCAATTTGTATTTACACAACTTGACATTTTGTTTACAAATTTGGTCACCTGTAAAGGTTTTACGTGTAAATCATTAATGTATAGGGCAGAAAAATCAATGAAAGTGTTTATTAAAGGAAGATCATGCACCATGACAACAACATCAACACAGTGCTCATCAGCCAAAGCCTTTAGCACTAACAAAAACAGGAAGATGTTAAAGTATGTTGCAGTTTAATGAACAAAACAGACCTCATGCTGTCTGCTGCCAGTGTAGCTGTTCCCATATCAAAACCCAAGTTCAGCAGAATGGAAGCTCTGAGGTTTTGACTCATTTGTTTGGGTCTTATTCACTTTAACAAATCAGATGAGTGGCTTTTAGAAATGCATATATTGGATGACCTAAACAGAATTGAGCTGATTTTATGTTACTGTTAAAATCTTGAAGGTAAAGCTTCTACATAAAGGGAATTACCTCTTACTGCTAGCTGGGAGATATTATTACTCTTAATGGTAACATAATGATTGTTATACTTTTTTAAAACTCTTTTGCAAAGAAGGAATCAACTTTAAAACTCTCTTTGTATGACTGTGCATACAGTAATAACTGATTAAATCTCCACTAAAGCTGCTATACGTGTATATATGCTTCCATGCGATACTCATTTGGAAACATTAGGATGGGTCCTTTGCATATGACTTAGTGATCTGACCAAATATGTGAAATATTGAAGGAGAACTGGGATTTGATGTCATGATGTCCTTCTTTTTCCCAGAAATGTGCTTCATGCCAGAAGGCAGTGGAGCCTGAGGCTCAGAGAGTTTCCTATGGCGAGCACCACTGGCACGCCAAGCCGGACTGCTTCAAGTGCTCTGGTTGCACCAAGTGCCTGATTGGCCAGCGCTTCATGGCAGTGAAGAACTGCCTGTTCTGCTCTGTGGAGTGCAAGAAGAAAGTCATGGCATAGACCGTCCTATCTGTCTTCCAGAGCAGAGAGAACAACAGTTGGGTTAACATGTTGGTGTGCCTGTTCCCTTTAACATAGAAAGCTACTGCAGGAGTGTCTTCAAGTCAGGGTAAGGGGTTGAGGTTGACTTGCACTGATTTTGTTTACAGTTTTTACTTTTAACTAAAGTCGTGCCCATATTTTAACATATACTACCCCCAGGTATTCATTTCGTACTTCTTTAAGACTTTACATTGTCTTTCCAACCCTGAGCTGGAAAGTAGTAAAAATGTAGACAATAGCATCATGTTCTGGCTCTAAGCATTGCTGAATTGCCACATCTCTGATTTAGAGTGCACATGTAACATGTGTTTTTCATGTCACTCATTGTACATGATAATGTGGTTTAGAAAAACACTGCAGAATTGATTTAACACCTGTCTGCTGTCTCATCCCGCACTCCACCCTTCACTGTATAGCACTCCACATTGTGCAAATGTTTCACTGCTTGTTTTATTCTCAGAATAAAAATAACATAAAATCCTATAGCTACAACTGACAGCAAACATCTCACCCTGACAGTTTGAGGACAGATATTTTCTTTATCACATAATGAGAGTCTAACAGAAAACAACATTCTAAGAAAATCACAGAAACGTTAAGGATTTTTTTAAAACTCCTTTTGACTTGGACATTTTTATGGCTCCTTGTTGTACTACTCTAGTAGTGTCAAAATTCCAGTGAACCTTCAGATACTAAAGCAGGCCCTTTGCTAATCTTTATTGAATGATGTTTTATTCAAAATAGAACCAGCAAGGATTTTCCATTATAACTTTTAACATTAGAGGACTCATTATTGTAAGATATACAGCAAACCTAGACTTATAACAGGCAATCAGCACATTTCAGACAATATGTTTTCTGTCAACATGTGCTCAGTTGAATAATGGCCTTCATAGCCAAAGTTTGATTGATTTTTAGTCATTCTTGACCGCTAACATGCCCCTCACATAACAATATATCTCCTGCCTTTTCAGTGTATACACAAGTCTATGTAACTGATACGTTATCATTTGGTTTACAAGAGAATTTGCCTCTATAGCCATGCTTCTTCATTTATAACAACCATGTGACCCCTGAGTGAAGTTGTCAAATGTTTGTGCAGCAAAAACTTTCATTTGTGCTGCTAGAATTTTAAGGATATTGTTTCCAGAGGTCATGAAACAAGGCGGTCCACATTTACAAAACCAAACAAAACATGTCAATCAACTGCTACTTTTGTGGAGCAAACATTTTTATTTATGCTGTAATTTTTTAGATACAAAAAAAAGTTTCCAGTTTCCTCACCTAACAACACTAACATATCAAACAAAACTGATATAAATTGTGCTGTGTTTGTGCAGCTGAAATATTAGTAGCATGGTTGGTAACAAATTTGCTTGATTTTTGCAAATTTTGACTGACAGTTAACGTTTGACCTTTGGAAATATTTATCTTTGAAATGGTAGCGGTACAAATGACAATTTTGACTGAACAAACATTTCACACCAGTTTGGTCTAATTTGAAGAGGATGGATGGTGGAACTTCACTCAGGACCATCTGGCCACTTGAGGGCTCTCTTTATAGAGCATTAAACGTTCATTGGAAATTTTATACACATGGTCTCAATACGCATGTAATGTACAAATTATTGGTCTGCCATAGGAGACATAGTATCTAGCTGCAATGGAAGTTGATGTCTGAAATGAGCGTTTCTTCATGTTTAAACCCACGTAAAACACATTTTCTGACGCACCAACATGAACTGAGTTTGACAGCAGCCTTACTTTGACAACTGGGAGAGCGTTGACATTTCCTTGCTGGAAACGGTAGCAGTAACCATGATAGTGAGGTGGAAAAAATGTTACAATGTGGAAGCTGCGTACAATTCAAGGAAACTCCATCTCTCAGGAGGCCATTTTCTGAAACAGCAGCCACCTAAAAGGTGCTCTGCTTTTTCCCCTCTTTCAACCACAGCTCTGTCCGTTGATGAGAGCAAGTCGCCTCACCAGCTCTGAGTTCAGTCTGTCGTCATTCCTCGTTGTCATTGTGCCTCCATGTTGCTGGACTGTTTTCACCATCACTTTTGATCTAATAGAAGAGCTGCCTTTGATCTTGGCAAACTTAGCAGGATTAGAACACGGGAAAAGGCTTTTGTGACTCTGAGATTTGCATGTGATTTGCTTTATGCTTGAATGTCGATGAGCTGCAGTTTAATCTCTAACTGGAATTTGTATCTTGCTAAGCAAATTTGTTCAACCACCTTTATGATCTAAATTGGAGATGGGTGCTGTATTGTTTCTGGAGGTTGCATAAGATGGAACAGTTTTAACCTAGATTTAACCTTGAAAAATAAGATGATCCTCCAGGTTTTCTTAAACCTCTCACGGGGGTGGTCCCATCAGACTGTCAGTTTCCAAAACCACACAAAAATGGAAACCTTGTAAAAGGGTAAAAAGCCTCTGCAGGGTCCCACTGACCCCATTTCTTTTTGTAGAATTACAAGAATGCAGACCCTAGCCAGAGTGGAAACAGTGAGCCAGATTCTTATGAAGAGAGATTAGCTAATCTGGTACAGATTTCGTAAGTTTTGTCTTTTTAAATTTAATTTTCTTGTGGAACATCAGCAATGAACAAAGTCTTTCCTGATTTTAGACATGGAGCCCAGCACAGCGGCCATGAGAATTGAGAAAACCAATCCCAAGGTTTGTCTGGGTTGATGTTGACTTGGGCACCAGATAACTAAAACTTGAGAGCATCTGCTGCTGTTACACTGAACATTAGTACAGCTATCTGCTGCAAGGCTTTTGCATCACAGAGTTTTACATCACTAGGTAAAATATTAGTGAAGTAGATTAGTTATTTTTTTACACCCGAACCATATTGAGAAAATATGAACATTTTAAGAACAGTTATTTGAGTAATTTATGCATTATGAACATCATGGTAATCTTTTCTTGTTTGGAAGAAAGAACATTTCGAAAGGTAGAGAATTTGAATCCAGGACCTTCTTGCTGCAAAACAACAGCATCAGTAAGTTAATTACTAAGCAACCAAAGCAGGACATGGTGAGCAAAAATTTTAGAAAGAACTCCAAATATTTGGAGTTTTGCCAGTGATATCAATTTAATTAACTTTTCTAGTAAATAGTGGTGAATTTTCAAGCTTGAATTAAGATTTTCTACAGTTCAGGACTTAGTAAATATTACAAAAAAAGGGAAAGGCATGTGTGTAACAACATTCTTGGAGTGGCAAATGACTCAAACTTCAGTTTCAGATGAATGTGTTAAGTATGAAGACTTTCATAGAAACTAAACTTAAACAACTGTTTAAACATTGAAAGTAAATATTCTTAATGTTTACATTTCTTTAAAACATAGAAAATAAAGATTAATGTTTACATTTGTTTAAACATTTAAAATGTTTGCAAACTTTACTGATATTCTGCTAACGTCGAGAAGACGCACTTTCCCAATTGCTGTATTCCCATTAAATAAGAAATGCAATTAAAATATCAGTTTCCTGTCATCTTCCTTGTCTTCTCTTTCAACATCTGAGTGTTGAGTACATTTTGGTACGGCCAAAAAAGTCATCTGAGCCCAAAAACCTTTTCATTGAATGTTTGTCTTTTTTTTTTTTTTTTCAAAATTTAAGTGTTTCCAGAAAGCAAATTTCTTTTCGTAATTCCAATCTGCACAATTTTATGATCAATGGAAATGCAGCTACCATTAGCACACTTTATCAATATTCTGCTCATGTCAAAAAAATGCAATGTCACAACTCCAGTGTTTCCATTAAATAAGCACATGAATGAGCTTGTTCACACAATAAGTTATTAAAAACACGCCATCCTCCTACCATTGTCTTCTTTATGACAGCATTCATTTGATCATGTCGTGAAATTGCTGTTTTGCAAGATGAACCCATTTTGATACGGTTAATAAAAACACCTCATCCTAGTGCCAAAGTTTTGTTTTAGAAATTGGCCTGTTAATTAATTAAGCAAATTTATTCTTGATATACCAAGTTGTGCAGTTAGGCATGATTCTCATGCACAACTTGCTATGGGGATGTCTTATGGATGGAGGCTTATACCACAAACAATGACCCCAAATTGATTGCAAGGTATTATTTGAAAACAGTTTCATGTGTCAAGGAATGTCTTGAGAGAATATGTGCCGACAGAGGCACAGAAAACATTTGTGTTGAACAAATGCAGAATTTCTGCGGCGAAACCACACAGACAGTTTTGCAGGGGACAAAAGTTTCCTTTACCGAGGAAGTACATCCAACCAGCGCATCGAAGGCTGGTGGTCGAACCTCTGCAAACAGAGTGCACAAGTTTGGATGAACTTATTTCAAACCTTTCTGGATGATGGTCACTTTACAGTGAATAAAAGCCTTATCCAATTCTGCTTTCTTAATCTTATTCAGGTAAAGGTGTATACTTGTTCACTGTAATGTCTTTGTTTTAAAAAATATTAAAAGAAATCTTCTGGTATGTTTACCAGAAATAAAAAAGGTTGAAATTACTTGGGAATCTGTTCCCCTACACTTACTTTGGCATAGTTTCAAAAATAAGCTATCCATTAATAATTTTACAATATATTGAGGAGTCATTTTATGTGCAGAATAAAATGTTTTGGAATTGCTATTTTGTTCTTGTTGCTTGGTTTTAATTAGAGGCCACGTTCTATATCTGCAGATTAATATAGGTCTCATCTTTAGCCAAAGCTACTATTACATATTTAGTTTCAAACCTTTATACTGTGTTGTTTTTATGCAGGATGATCTTGATGATGTGAACACATGGAACTCACACAAAATCCAGGCAAGTGGAGGTGCAGTATCAGGTCGACCAGTGGTGATGTACTGACTTCCAGAGCTGTATAAGGCTGACAGACTCAAACCTGTTTTTATAGATGCAAAGATTTTAGGAGATTTTACACAAACACATCCACAGTGACATCAAACAGTCCTGAGGAGGGTGGAGTTTCAGTGTGATCAGATGAAGATGCGACTAACTAAAGGTGGCGCAAAGAGAAAGGATTCCCATTAAAACTGGCCGCTTTAAAAAATCTCACCAGATCAAAGGACAAAAAGTAGAAAGTCAACCTGCTTCCAGAAGCAGAATGATTTTTCTGTACTGCCTGTTTCTTTTATGGACCAAACCCAACAAGAGACTGTTTGGTGATTGGCTGCTGTTTGCGTTAAATGATAAGGCAGTTGATGCTTCCGTCTTGCAGCTGCCAATATTTGCTTCAGTTAGGCATGATGGAAATGCTGTCAGTGTTCTTATCTGAGCTGTGACCTCTGCCATGTCTTACAGTCTCATTGGAGAGTTTCTGTTTCTATGTTCTGTAATTTATTGCTGTTTTGTTGTGCAGAATTTTGTTTTAGAGATCAGCTCTGGTAAGACTGGGACATGCTGGGTCTATGCGTCTCCATACCTGATATTGAACGGTCACACACACACATGCACCCACAATTGAAACTCCATTCACCCCTCAGTCCTAAACCTAAGGGATCAGGCTTTGGTCCCTACAACATGAGGAAAACAGTCCTACAATACTTCAAGTGCAAGGCTGAAGACACATGCACACCCACACATGTTTTAATACTGCTCATTGTTAATGCTCTGTATGCATAAGTTGCTGTTGCTATGGTTTGTTGAATTTGTTTTTTTTCCATCTTCCTGCAGGTGTACAAACAGACTCGTGTCTTCTCGCTATGCTTCTGTTTCTCCTTGTAACTCCTTCTTTCCCTTTAAACATTTTTTTCCCTATCTGATTTTTTTCATGCAGACCTGTGAAGACATGATTGCAGTAATCAATGTGACTAAAAATAAATGCATGGATAGGTTTTTCTAGGTCTTACTAGGACATTGATCTTTTAGTCCTGGAAATGTTCTTCAGGTGATAGAAGGCCGATTTTGTAGCTGTCTATGAGACTCTTGTGGTCCAGGTCAGAGTTCATCATTACTCCCAGATTTCAGCCTTATTTCTAGTTTCCATCTCTAATAACTGAAGCTGTGTGTTGAGTCTAGAACATTACTGTTTGGGTTCAAAGGTGACTGCAGCTTTGCTTCTGTTAAGCTGGAGAAACATATGGAACAGATGCTAATTTTTCGCTAAAAATTTTAATGTACAACACCCAGCTGCCAGTCCATTCCAAAAGTAAAACATATCAAAAATCTGTAAAGGAGCTAATCCTTTTATTTTTTCTAACGCCATTGCCATTGATTATTGAGGAAAATGGCAAAGAGACAATGTGTTTATGCTGTGTTTTACAAAAAAGCTTATTCAGGTCAATAAGTTTCCAGAAACAAAACCTGAACTGACGCTTCATGTGACGTTCAGCCAAACTTCTTATTAGAAGTTTCCATTTCCTCCCATTGTTAATTCTCCTCCTCCTCCTCTCTGGGCTGCAGACTGGAAAATACTGCAGCTGGTTTCTCACAGAGGTACTTAGCGCTCAGCTCAAGGTTACGGCTTGACATGATGACATGTTGCTCTCTCTGAATTAAAGGGCACTCTGAAAATGATGATTTAAAAACCTTTAATGGCTGGTATTACACATTTTCCTATTAGAACAAAAGGGAAAAAAACAGAGCGTACAGGTTTGATTTTACACGCGTCAATTTATTGTCAAACAATAAATGTCAATGACCAATATTTCATCTACTGTAACAGAACAGCAAGGCAGCATGTTGTCCTGAGTGTAATGAGTCTTACACTTTTGTGTAAGACTCATTTCTATTTGCACATCCAGAAGGCTGCTTTACATAAAAATATTTTTTTAGAACAAAAGATATTGGACTTAAAGATAATGGCACTTAACTTGCACTACCAAAACCTTATTGAAACAACTTATGTTTATTTTGTGAGCGAAACACAACACTTGTCAGAGGACTGAAACTGCAGAACAAATATAAACTGAACTTAAAGCCTCTTTTATAAATACTCCATGCTGTAATAACAACTGACTCACAGCAGGATGTATTTGCATGAGGAGTGTTTAGTGTTTGTCACTTGTAACATGTGAGAGTTGAGAAAGCTTTAATTATGTCTGTACAAACAGCAACAGCCAGGAGAAACATCTGTGCAGCAGGCAGACAGTGTGCATGAACGCTGGCCAATGGCCACAGCTTTTAAGGAGAGACTCCAGTCTTTCATTCTTTGTAAGGGCAAATTTACAGCATAAGAAAAAAATACTGTACAGTTATTAAAAGCATACTCTGATTTAAAGGGGCAGAATTATATATTTTTCAGGCACATTGTGAAGTAACTTATATTTCCTGTGAAAATCCTCTATATGTCAAAATATGGCCCCCATTAAAATTAGGCCTCTGTCTCTTTAAGAAACTCCTGCTCTTTCTGAAACGCCGTCTTCAGGAAGTCATCACAACACGGCTCCCCTGTTAACCCGTTAATATTCTTACCAGTGTCACACTGAAAAGTAACTATTATAATGAGCTCAGCAGATGAACAGTTCCACCAGGTGTTGGTTAATTGCTGCTGGCTAGTCTGAAGGAGCTGAGTGGGGAAATCTCAGGCATTTAACACAGCTGAATGGTTGCTATGGGAGATTAAAGGATTTCTCAAACACTCTGGGTATTTTGTTTAATGAGGGAATAACATTGTAAAATGATGTAAAGCTCAAACATTTTTAATTCACAAAATTCTATCCCTTTAAAAAAATGTGCAACTAAGCAAGATAATTTACATCTGTTTGCATATCTGTGCATAAAAATAACATCACAAGAAAAAGAAAATGCATATAACAGTCTTGAACTAAACACTTATTGACTTTATTGGGAGACATGATGGTTTTAAAGTTTAACACCAGCTGGTAAAAAGGATGGGACAGTCGCCCACTAAAGGAACTTCATGCGTTGGGTGGCATAATACAAGGAAGCACAACACCTGTCAGAGTTTCAATGTTACTATTAAATAAAGCTACAAATTTATATAAAATGCATAGGGATGTAATGAGATCTCACAATCACTAAAAGGTGCTTGTGAAGCAGCTTGTACTTAAACATGAGCCATCAGGTTTAACCCACTTCTCTTTAAATTTATTTACAATTATAAAAAAAAATTGTTTCATCCAAACAAATGCTAAATCAAATAGAGACCGTAAATTGGAATATAGCACAATGAATAGATCATATGTGAGATATACATACATAGCAGCACATGGCTCAGTCATCTTGAAATCTACTGCAATACGCAAGCCACTCAGCTTGACCTCCTCGTTAAGCTAGTAGTTTAACCTGGAGTTGACTATTAGCTAGTATTAGCTTAATTCCAGGCTAATACTGAAGCTATAAGCTAATATTAGCTAACAGTTATTAGCTGAACTCCAGTAAAGTTATCTTAAGCTAAGGTTAGCAAAGTTAATATTAGCTAAGGTTAGCTGAGCTTAAGCTAGCTTAACACCCAACAGTACAACTGTAACACGATGGCTGTATGTAAAGTGCTTCAAGTGTCTGGTATGACTCGAGATGCTACATAGAGTTAGAACATTTACTTCCGTTGCTGTTCTTGGTATGCTTAGAAGATGCATCAACAAGTAAATTAGCTGCATTAAAACCAAAAGCCATTTTAAGTGATTTTACAAGAATTTCCTTGAAAGGTTTAGTTTTATGTGGTTTTCTCACACTTTCATGTTTAGAAAGAAAAGAGGTCCTGAGCTTCTTGGGTGCCCAAAGTGTACTGAACAGCTGACTGGATACTCTTTATACTGGATTTAAAGGCAGAGGCCTTAAGGAAGTAGTAGAAGAGGCAGCAGTTGGTTGCCATGGAGACTGAATGCATCCTGGTGGACAGACATCATTGCAGTCCCAGAAGGTGTAGACTTCACCGTTTGTGTTTTCTTTTACTTCATCCCAACGGAACCAAGAAAAACGCACTTTTGTTTTGCTGCATACTTTTTATAAATGTAAAATTATGAGAAATTTCTGTTTACTCTTTCTCAACCTATCAATTAAAAAAAAGATAATGTTCATCTTTGATTTACCACATTAATGATAGGATTACAAATGCTCCAACTATCTGTGTGTGCGCGTGCCTGTGTGTGTACTATCTTTCAGTACTGGTTTGTATTTGGTCACAGGCAGTGGTTGCATGCTGCACACGTTTCAGTTGCGCCCATACAAACACACACACGCCTACATACACTTAATGTTTTGATGATTCGTCATCTGGTTTTAATGAGGGGATTCCATTTCAGTGCCAGGCAGAGCTGACCAGCACAGTGGAAAATATCACACACATGCACACACACACACGCGCAAATTTCACCTTACCGCTCAAAACAGCACTCACTCTAAAGATGTCTGGTTGTGTGCGCAGAGCTGCAGGGAGCTTAACGCTTAAAGTTTCTTTAAGCGAACACTGATTCACTCACTGACCTCTAAACATGAAAATACATTATAAAAACATCTTCAAAAGAGCCACAACTAGTAAAATTAACACTTCTGACAAGAGTGAAGGGGATGTTCAACGTTTATGGCAGGAAACGCAGGTTAAGGTTAATTTAAGATCAACATTTCAGGGAGAAAATCTGCAGCCTGTGAGATATGTATCATTATCTAAATACTTTCCCACTTGATCCAAAGGACTGTGAGGGTCAGAGGGCCTTTCCAAGGAAATGTCTCATTCCTGACTTGTGTCTGTCGGTTCCTCTTCTTTCCACCATCATTAATCACATTAACCTTTTCCCTACTCTGACTCCTCCTTCCGCTGCTTATCATGCATTCATAATTCCCTTCATACTGTCAAAAAAATAAATAAATAAATGTAAACGGCTCCCTTACTTCAACGTGATAAGAATTCCTCCCCAGTGTTTTGGCAAGTACCAAGCCCGGTTTAAGAGCTTGTAAATGGCCGAGGCAGGAATGTGAAGTTGCCTTGTATGGTCATAAAATCTGAATGTCGGCTCGTTTTTTTTTAAACTCTTGTCTTTTCTCAAGTGAGGATCTCGGCTAGCACTATTAGACTGTCACAGTGAGAGGAAAGGGAGGTTAAAATAATGGAGCCTTATCTTGGTACAACCATAAAGGTTAATAGATGGGGATTTGTTCTTACAATCAGGTATTACATTTCATTTTTTACTCTTGAAGAAGTTGTATTTGTTTCAGACATGTCATGGCAAGTGTATTTTTCTAGTTTAATGAAGTTCTTCACTTGAATCTAAAGGAATAGAGCAAGAAAGTACTTTCAAAATACATCAAAATAGCAACAGTAACAATATAAATGTACTGGATCTTTTCTGCTTTGTGGTGGTTTTATTTATAAATTAGGCCGTGACATGGAATTTCTTTGTAATTGGTTTCTCTGTTTATATCTGACGAGAACAAACAGAAAATTTGTGATACTGCGATTGTAGGTTCACTTATATACAGAATGAATTCATATATTGTAATGTTGATAACAAAAATTAACTTAATAGATCTATAAATAAACTGGATGTATTTAGATGAAAAATAAACAGCACACCTCTCCCACCGGACAGCATGACAAAAGGGAGGGGCTAAGGGGTGCAAACAATTTAAAAACACTACCACAGAAGAAGAAATAAAACGAGGGGTTTCCAACCTTAAAGTGACATGGTTAAAGCAGTTTCTAAAGCCGTTTCAGTCAAGTAATAATACAAATAACAAAAAAAAGACATTTTGTGTAACTATAACAAAAGAGAAATACAACCAGGTTACATAAACATCAAATAAAAAGGAAGAAATTAAAACAAACAAAGGCTAAATTGTGATAAGACATTCAAAGTATTATTTAACCTTAAGCCCAGTTCACACTACACGATTATAGAAAAGTCAGCCGATTCTGAAAACGTGAGAGAGAGATCACACACTAGCCGATGTAAAGTAGGTGTAAGGTTTGATCGTAGAGTGTGAGGTTTCACTCGAAGACATTCTAATTCCAGCTACAAAATCTTTAAATTCAGGTGTGGTAGCGCAGAATTTTAATTTTAGAGTAAACAAACAAACATAAAGTGGTAACTAAAAGACGGAACCAAAAATCAAAGCTTTGGATTAAGAACTGGAGACATCGCGAGCAAGGATTATATTTGTTGATTGGCAACATGGAGGTGAGGTTATTTTTCTTTTTTTTTAAATAAGAAATACTGTTAATGTTTTCGGTTTTGTCGTTTAATTAACTGTTTACGTATAATTTTATAATTTTTTGCTGTGTTTATGTTGTTATAGAATATAACAGTCATTTGTTTCAGAAAACGGAATGACTGAAACATCAGAGTAGCTTAAAGTAGAAGAAAGCATTTCCTGCATATTCGTTTATAGAAAATCTGATGGCAGTTATCCTTTTTCCCCCAACTGACCGCAAAAGCTTCACGTATTCCAGCTCTTTTAATTGAAACTTATTGTATTGTTTAAAATTGTATTATGACTGCAGAATATAATCAAATGCGCCATTTCAACCAAAGATTGGAATGCAGTTCTCAACCAGATGTAATTTTATAATTATCTTTCATTTAAAAAAACAACAACGATCCAATAGCATGCTGCTCCAAATAAGGATAAAGTTTCACTTATGGTTTTATGAGATCTAATTAAGCACATTTCATTCACCATAGCAGCGGTCCCGACGTTCCACCGACTGGACCCGATCAGTCGTAACACACCACACACTACAGGATGGTCGGTTACAATTGTCGGAGGCGACAATCTTAGAACTCAGAACGTTCTAAGATAAGGAAAAAATATTATGCAATAAGGTTTAAAATAAGGTAAGGGCAAAATCGGGGGAAAAAGTCGTGTAGTGTGAACTGGGCATTAACAGGTAAGCTGCAGGAAAGATAAGTGATTTTAGTCTTTGTTATTAAACATTGATTGAGCTAATGGTTCTGAATAAGAGTGACTCAATAGTGGAGCCTTGAGGATTGCTCAGATGTATTATTACCACCAGAAACAGAAATGTTTCATCTCCCTGCGATGGATCCTGTCTGTTATAGAGATCAGCACACAGATGGCATGTAGCTCTCCTCATCAAGGAGAGAATTCTACAGATCTGTAGAATCTGAAGATTCTACAGATATGAATCTTCGAGAGATTGTTGAGTTAACAAGACATATCTTCTGATGCTTCATTCTGGAGTCTGTTAAGTCTGTTAAGATCAGCTGTCAAACTGTGTTAAGGGTTTTAAATTTCAAGACTTTAACTGCAACAGGAAGGTCACAAAAAGATTAAAAATAACTGCATTAAGGATCATATAGCAACACGTTAGACATGAAGTTATATTAAAAAAAATAAATGGCTATGGAGTTGAAAATTCAATATGCTATGCTGATATTTTAGTTGGACTCAATTCTAAATAGGAGTATGAGCAAAAATGCTGGAAGAATTCTATTTGCTTTTTTAAAAAATCAATTATTGTTTTCTTCTTATGAGTACAATTTTAAAAATCCCCTCCAGACTTTAGTGTTTGCAACAGAACAGAATCTGAATTAGTACTTGTGCTGGAGAAAATCTGAAGCTGTGAGGTCAATGCTCAGCTAAATGCATTATGGGAATTGTAGTACGAGACCCAAACAAATCCAAGTCTCCAAACTGTTCTTGGTGGAAACACAAACCTCAGGCTAGATTTGAATTTAAATTTGAACTTCATTAAATAAAGTTCAACCAATATTATTCAACTGAAAAACCTAGATATCAACAATATGCTCAAATAATTAAAAAAAAGCTAACTAACTAGTAGTCTCTCTCCATTTGTTCAGGATGTGGAGTCATAGTAATAGATTTTTTTTCATAACTTGGCATCCAACAGCCAGCCGCTGCCAAAATTACACATTTTCCGTTTGAGGAAAGAAGAAACTCTGAGGTCGGCTCAGAGCTTTTGCCACTGATTGATAACTGCAAGATTCACATTCAGTGAGTAAAATAACACAAGTATGAAGAACTTCATCCCTTATCAGTTGGTTGTTTTGCGGAGAAAAGGGAATTCGTCTTCATCAAGTGTTGTAATTACTTCATTACTCCTTGCTCAGTTGTTTGATTTTTCTGGCACGTAAAGTTGTCTACATTCATTTTATTTAGAGATTTATTTTTCTTCTCCTTGACATCATTTGTATTTCTGGAAATGGCAGATGGATCTAACTGGTTCCTCTGAGTGATTTGGATTTCTGATGGAGAGGATCAAAAACTAGTTCTGTCTTCCCTATTTACAGTTCCATGAGCTAAAGAGGACAAGTAACATTAAAAAAAAGCTTTGTAGTTCAACCTCAAACCTGATCGACAGCGAATACAGAAAGTCTTCACTATGCTTCACTTTCCTTACATTTTGTTATACTGTAGTCTAAATTGTATTAAATGAATCCCTTTCCTCAACAGGCTATACACAAATACCCCATTATGACAATGTGGAAAAAAGTTTTTGAGGTTTTTGCAAATTTGTTAAAAACAGACAATCAATAAATCACATTTATATAAGTTTTGGCAGCTTTTGCCAAACAGTTCAAAATTGATCTGTTTTCACTGATCCTCCCTGAGGTGTTTCCACAAATCAAACAGAGACACTTTGTGGTGAATTTAGCTGATTGGACTGAACCTGGAAAGGTTCACAACTGTCTACATAAAGCCCCACAGTTGACAGTGCAGGTCAGAAGTCAAACACCGAGCATGAAATCAAAGGAATTGTCTGAGATGGGGTTTTCTCAAGGAACAAATGTGAGGAGGGATCCAGAAACATTTCTATCTCTGTTTCCCTCCAGAAACAGAAATGTTTCATCTCCCTGCGATGGATCCTGTCTGTTATAGAGATCAGTACACAGATGGCATGTAGCTCTCCTCATCAAGGAGAGAATTCTACAGATCTGTAGAATCTGAAGATTCTACAGATATGAATCTTCGAGAGATTGTTGAGTTAACAAGACATATCTTCTGATGCTTCATTCTGGATCCCCTGATAGGAAAATAAGTCTGGACTGGGCCAGCATTCTGCAAACGACAATAATGAGAGAGAAAGACAACGGGAAAGAAAGAGTAGAAGCTAAGGTCGTTAGCCACAGACCCTACCATCAGTCTGGTTGCACATTTAAATAAAATAAAGAAATCCCAACCTGCAGTACACCTCAATAACCTGTAGGACACACCTACCACCAGTCAGAGTGGTTGACAGGAATGTGTAGGCAGGTTTGCTGACAAATGGTTTATGACATCAGATAGATCAAAACCATGTTTTAATTCATCAGTACCAAATGTTCATGTTTTAGGCTCTATGAGAAACCACACAGCCATGTTTGAACCCAGAACTCTCTGGCTCCTTCAGCAGAGCTGAAGTAGCGAAGCAGCAGAGCTGAAGTAGTGAAGCTAATGATTTGATATCAGGTAAACATGTCAAGTGTAAACATCAGTTTTGATGATGTATGTGTTAATTACATCCACTTTGAACTTTGTTGGTACTACTTGATGTGCGTCCAGTTTTTTCTCCAAAGCATTAATCATCCAGACTGACTGACCTCCTCTGCATCGTCTGCAGACGAGGTTGTAGGACAACAACTACAGCTGTTGTCCTGTAGTTCAACAGCTGAAGAAAGAAAGAATCACATAGCAAAGTTTGTATTGCTGACGTCATGTTGAGAAGTTACACAAACAAACATGCCACCAGTCCAAGGCAGCAGGTGACTTCATCTGTCTGGATGTGCTTCAGGTCTGGACGTTGGCTGTGGATCATTGGTGCCATGCCGGTCCAAACCATCCATCTAACCCCAGAACAGCAGCTCTGTTCTGTGTTGCTCTGAAAGCGCCCGTTGCCCTGCAGGCTTCCAGCCGCATTCCTTAAGTCGTTCTTGGGCATTTTGTTTGATTTGTAGACCTTTTGGATCCAAGGTACGTCCACACATGTTTCATATTTGCTCAGAATTTCAACCAACACAAAGTGACTTGTATGACTCTGTTTTTAAAGGGTTAAACTTGGATCTCTTTAAAACAGATGATTTAAGGTACTTTTAAAGATATTTTTTCTGAGAGGAGAAAAATATCTCCTCTCAGAAAAAAGAAAGGAAAATATGTCATTTCATATTAAGAGAATTTTTTTTGCTATCCCCACCTCTTGTTCTTTGCAACAGTCTGAACAGATTCAGGCCTTATGGGCAAACCTGAACTTGTCCTGTAGTTCTCTCAGCTGCATATCTTCCTTAAGGCAATGAGAATGCTTTGGTGATGACGGCGTTAAGCTTTCATGCAGTATCAATGCTTCAGGAGAGCAAAAGGAAATTGTTTCACTGCTTAACTACCCAGAAACTAAATGGCTCCAGTATGATTTACATCATACTGGAGCTGATGGACTTTTTTATTTCAACTTGTTCATTTTATCTTTTTTTTTTTTTTTTTTACTAATATATTCTACACTTCAAATCTTTATATTAAAAGAAAATGTAATGAATTTGTGTGACCGACGATTACCCAAAGTTGGGAACCTAAATATTTAACTTGAAACTGAATATTTAGTTTCCAATGAAATGGTTAGGATTCAGAAAAGTATTTAGTTTACAATCTAAATATTTCACTCCATATTAAATATTTTCTTATAGAGCTAAATGTTTAGTTTCAAAACAAATATTTATTAGCACACTAATAAATATTTGCTTGCTAGCTAAAGATTTAGGTGGGTAGCTACATAGTTAGCTAAAATACTAATTTTCTTGCTGAACAGTGGAAGAGGACTATCAAAATAAAAACTGAGTCTTGCTAACCTCTATTTAAACTTCTGCTGCTGGTAAGACTGATATATAGCCTGTAAACTAAATATTTAACTGGTGACTTAAATATCTAGTTTGTCATTTAAAAATGTATGAATAAAACAGACACACACTTAATTTTCTTTTAACATGCTCAATAAACCAAAATAATATCATTGATTCTTTACTGTGTAACGGCATATTGACAATAAAGGCTTCATGCTTACTTTCATTCTTCTTCCCAATACACTAAGTGGATCATAATTTTCTGTTATGCAAAACTCAAAATTGGTTCAACGAGTACAAATATTTTTGCACCTGTTAAAGCCAGGTGGTTTAAATAATCTATGGAACAACAACTACTTAGCTTCTCCAGACACTGTTTTGGGAAAACAAAGTATCATTAATCAGCGGCTTCTTCAGATTCGCTGCAATACAGACTGCTACAGGATAACTCTCCTGCCACCAGCCATCACTATCTTCAATAACTCTTTGAAGAATTTGAATTAATGAGGTACAACAAAGCTTAGTTTCCTTTTTGAATCAATGAAGTATTTTTGAATGTTCAGTTTAAAATTTAGTCTCAGAAAATAAAACAAAAAAATCGGTTTTCTTCCTTTCTATTTTTAAAGATCCCACTCAGTTTGAGTGATTGGCTGCCATGTTGATGAGCATTAAGGCAGAATGCTGCACTGACTGGGTTTTGTGTTTCCCAAGACAGACGGACCCTTCTCCAGCACCCCTTCTGCCCCCTGTTGTCTCTCAGAACAGGCCTGCATTGAACTCGCCGACTCACTTTCCATAATGTCACAGACTAATTCATGTCAAAGTGGGACTACCCCTCCATGACTACAGTCCATTAAAGTTACCAAGGTGTGAAAGTACTGCAGCATAAGTATGGCAATCACACATGTATTCCTGAAGTGGTTTGTGGGCAAATATGAAGAGCACAAACACAGACAACGCAGGCATTGTAGGGCGTCCACCGTGAGCTACTGCTTCAATTTCAGCAGCAACCCAAAAATAACCTGGAAAATGGCTTCCCGTCTTAACATGATGGTACAATCCTCACATGGCTATACCAGCTGCTTATGTAGAGATAACCATGTGTTTTAGTCTGGAATAGCTCAGACACGTTTGGTTAGTGGAAAAGTTTTGCACTGTCTCTATGGGACTCCTCCAGCTGCAATCATTCAAAAACACATTCCAAGAAGGACAGCAAAAAAAAAAAAAAAAATATATATATATATATATATATATATATATATATATATATATATATATATATATATATTGACTGGATAGCTCAATACATAAGGCATCAGTATCACCCGAGAGGGCAGGGTTCGAATCCAGTCTGGGTCCTTAGGCAAGACCCTTCAAGCTACTGCCTACCTCATACCATGAGAGATACTAAGTTGCGTAACATGCCGGCTCAGACGTCGCCCGGCCAAACAAGGTCTGCGTCAGGTGTTGGGGAACCAGAGCACCTTGATGACAAATGGGCTGCTGGAACAAGACGGAAATGGGCGAGAGATGAAAATGTGGATCTGTTGGAATGCTACTTCTCAAGTAACCCTAGTGAGAGAGGTTACATGCAAAGACTGGAGAAGGAATGGTTACTTCGACATCCCCAGTCAACACTAAGCGCTAAACAACTAGTAGCTCAGTGTTCCAACATCCGCAAACGGCAACTGCTATCACAACTTGAGATTGACGAGATACAACACAAATGCTACGGCAAAAGGGAGGAACCCGGATGTCAGGACTGTGGGGACTTAACTACAAGTCCCCACCCAGTGAGGGGATACACGCCCCAATGAGCGAAACAGAGCTGAACGAGACAGCTGCTGACCTGAGAGAATCATGACCCGAATGACAACCAGGCCTCCTCGGCGCCAATTACAACGGCTGAGTGAAGTACCATCAGAAAGTCTCATTGAGAATGTGAATGCAGCATTGAGAACGATCCCTACCAACACCATAACAGAAACCAATGAGCTGATCTACAACTCAGCATCAGTGATCCTTGAGATACTTGGCTATAAGAGCAACCATGAGACCCAATACCCACCATGGAAAAGACGGTTAGAGGCTAAAATCAAGGTAACAAGGTAACTGTCAGAGCTCCACAAGGGTACAATGAAAAGACCAGTACCCAGAAAGTACAGGCAGATGCCCATACCTGAAGCACTTGAAACTGCCAAACAGAGGCTCCAAGCCTTGTCCAGCCGCCTAAAGAGATACACAAGGGAGAATGAATCCAGAAGGATTAACCGGCTCTTCTCCACTCAACCAGCTAAGGTGTACTCTCAATGGCAGGGTAATAACAACAGAGCAGACCCACCAAGGCTGGAGACTGAACAATACTGGAAAGGCATATGGGAAAGGGAGGCGTCCCACAACAGCAATGCACAGTGGCTGATCTCTCTACGAGAAGACCACAGCAACCTCCCTGAGCAAGCCCGGTAACCATCACTGTGACAGATGTCCAAGAAAGAGTCTCAGGTATGAAAAACTGGACAGCACCAGGGCCTGATCCATGCCTACTGGCTAAAGAAACTCATTGCTCTCCATGAGGGACTGGCAGCCCAAATGAACCAGCTGCTACAAAGTGGGACTCACCCTGAATGGTTAACTGAAGGGCGGACAATCCTAATCCAGAAGGATCCATCAAAGGGTCCAGTCCCACCCAACTACCGACCAATAACCTGCCTCTCCACAACCTGGAAGCTCATGTCAGGCATCATAGCGGCCAAGATAAGCAAACACATGGATAAACACATGAGCACGGCACAGAAGGGTATCGGTGTAAATACCAGAGGAGCCAAACACCAACTCCTCGTAGACCGCACAGTTGCCCGAGACTGCAAAACCCGACACACCAACCTGTGCATGGCTTGGATCGATTACAAGAAAGCCTCTGACTCAATGCCGCATACTTGGATCATTGAATGCCTAGAGATGTATAACATCAACAGGATTCTGAGAGCCTTCATTGCAAACTCGATGAAGCTGTGGAAAACCACCCTTGAAGCCAACTGCAAACCACTTGCACAAGTGTCCATCAAATGTGGCATATACCAAGGAGATGCTCTGTCCCGCTACTGTTCTGCATAGGCCTGAACCCCCTCAGCCATATTATCAACAAGACTGGCTACGGATACAGACTCAAAAATGGGGCCAACATCAGTCACCTCCTCTACATGGATGACATCAAGCTGTATGCCAAGAGTGAGCGAGACATCGACTCACTGATCCACACCACCAGGATCTACAGCACTGACATTGGGATGTCATTCGGACTAGAGAATGTGGTCGGCTGATCACAAAGAGGGGGAAGGTGATCCGCAGAAGGAGTCTCACTCCCACAAAGAACAATAGCAGACATAGAGGACAGTTACAAGTACCTAGGTATACCACAAGCAAATGGCAACCTCAATGAGGCCACAAGGAAAGGAGCCACAGCTAAATACCTCCAACGAATAAGGCAAGTCCTGAGAAGCCAGCTCAATGGCAAGAACAAATCCGTGCGATTAAACAGCTATGCCCTGCCAGTAATCAGATACCCTGCTGGAATAATTAGCTGGCCAAAGGAGGAGATAAAAGCCACAGATATTAAGACTAGAAAGCTACTAACAATGCATGGAGGGTTCCATCCCAAATCCAGCACCCTGAGACTGTACACGAGCCGCAAGGAAGGAGGCAGAGGACTAGTGAGTGTGAGAACCACTGTCCAGGACGAAACAACTAAGATCCATAAATACATCAGGGACAAAGCCTCAACAGACAATGTGCTCAGTGAATGTCTCAGACAACAGGGAACGGAGGTTGAGGTGCCAGAGATACCATCATGGGAGGACAAGCCCCTACATGGGATGTACCACCAGCAAATAACCCAAGTAGCTGATATCAGTAAATCCTACCAATGGCTGGAAAAAGCTGGACTCAAGGACAGCACAGAGGCCCTCATCCTGGCCGCCCAGGAACAGGCCCTAAACACCAGAGCAATAGAGGCCCAGATCTACCACACCAGACAAGACCCAAGGTGTAGGTTGTGCAAGGAGGCCCCTGAGACAGTCCAGCACATCACAGCAGGGTGCAAGATACTGGCAGGGAAAGCATACATGGAGCGACATAACCAAGTGGCAGGCATAGTGTACAGAAACATCTGTGCAGAATATGGACTGGAAACCCCGAGATCAAAGTGGGAAACACCCCCAAAGGTGATGGAGAATGCCAGAGCTAAGATCCTGTGGGACTTCCAGATCCAGACAGACAATGGTAATGGCGAACCAACCAGACATTGTCGTAGTGGATAAACAACAGAGGAAAGCCGTTGTGGTAGATGTAGCAATACCGAGTGATTGCAACATCAGGAAAAAGGAGCATGAGAAACTGGAGAAATACCAGGGCCTCAGGGAAGAACTGGAGAGGGCCTGGAAGGTGAAGACCACAGTGGTGCCTGTGGTCATCGGGGCCCTCGGGGCAGTAACCCCCAAACTGGATCAATGGCTACAACAGATCCCAGGAACAACATCAGACATCTCAGTCCAGAAATGTGCAGCAGTCCTTGGCACAGCCAAGATACTGCAGGACCCTCAAGCTCCCAGGCCTCTGGTAGAGGACCCGAGCTCAGAGGATAAGAACCACCCGCGGTGGGTGAGAAGGGAATTTTTTTTTTTTTTTTATACACACGCCTGTGTTTTCCCTCCCATTTTCTTTCTTATTTCTCCTGGTGGTACAAGGGATTTGCCTTTGATACACCTCTATCAGCAGGTGGAGAGTTGATACAGGACACAGCTGCCAATAACAGGCAAATGTTTAAAACATTCCTTATACAGGATGGATGTAAAGATAAATTTTTTTCCAAATGCTCAAGATGGCACTTGGGGCAGGGCAAGGTAGGGGGGCAGAAGAGGCAAAGCTAACTGCCACATCTCTCTCCTCACACATCCTCATATTTTCTGTATTGTTTTTTTAGGAGCCTTGAGAAGAGAGAACAGCATGGATTTTCAATTTTGATGCAAATAAATATTTCTGAATAATGAATTTATCTGTAACATCCAATAGTCGATCATGTGAGGTGGAAAAAAAAATTCCATTGTAGTTGTGCAAAATAAACCAATTTTGATTCCCTCTCGTCACAGCAGCAAATCTTTACATCAGAAAATGTTTGTGAAATTGTCATGTTTCAATTAAAGAAATTCTAATTTAAAAATGTCAGATTGTGCAATTTTACTGTTAATGGAAACTGCAGCTTCTACCTCAAACTGGCTCTTCCCTGCATTCAGCTTTCACAGATCAGATGGAACCTTGAACACAGAGGACAGGAACATGATATGAAGAATAATGTAGAAGATGGATGAACACAAGGGAGGAAGAGATGAGGGGTCAAAGAAAGGTGACAGTCTGCGATGGATAGGTAAGCTGGGAAGAAGTGGAATGCTGGGTAATTGGAGGTGTGGCCAATCGAGCTGCCCTTCTAAAAACTGACGGTCTTTTCTTGGCATTGACTGAAACAAATGAACAAAAACACCATCTTTGTGTCTTCCTCTGTGGATTTCCCAGGATGTGTTCTTATTGGTGGTGGAACTGGTGTGAGCACTCGCCCTCTTCTCTCTTTCAGCAGGACACACTAATAGGACATAATATTTCTGTCTGTGTCTCCTGGAGAATACACCGGGCCCCTCTGCCTGCAGTAAATCGCTTCTCCCAACAATACGAAGCGCCATGGAGCCGCAGGAGGAATCAGGGGCCTTTTCACTTCTTCCCCCTGATCCTCTCTCTGCTCTGAAACGGACAGAACAATGTGTGCCTCTGAGCGGGTCAAACGTGCAGCAATCTAAACAGCAAGTCTTTGTCCTTGTCAGTGTGTGCTGGATGTGTGTATGAATGTGAGAACACAGCAGTGTGTTGAAAGAAAAACACACACGAAGGTGTACGCCGTGCCTGTTTTTCCCATCCATGACGCCGCACCCTTTCCAGAGCAGCCCTGCAGACTGGAGCTGACAATCCAATCTTTCATGTGATCTGCACTCTATTGTTTTTAAGCTGTTTAGTTTCGCATGCTCAAGGTATTCCCTGAATTCTTCCACACAAGGCGCAACTCAAGGTTTATTGTTGTTAACAAGGACAGGACAAGGCTGACGATGTGTGCAGCTGACATTCCATTAAGATTTGACTTGAATGTCATTCGCAAAGTAGACATTGCTCCCGTCTTTGTCCGGGTCTCATAAAAATCAATAACATTTATTTTAACAGTAACTTCAAGTCCTTCTAAAGACATTGCTTGCAGAGGTAGTAGCCCAGGATTCCAATTTTTGGGGGCTGTGGGGGGGTCCACACTAATTGTTTTTCTTTTTACAATTTTTTTCTTTCAGCTCAATTAAAAAGTATTCATTTAGTTCATTTTAGAAATAAGGCTTTACATCATAAAAGTATCATACAGACACCATTTGTTACATTTGATCAAATTCTGATCAAATATGATGATCAGTGGTTTATTTACTGCTAATCAGAGGCAGCCCTAAATGGGGGTGGGACATAAGCTTGCTTTAACTGAAATCAGTGTTTTGCCTTTTTGCTGTTTTCTGAAAGTAGAAACTAAACGCTGCTTCTCTGGTTCTGAACACCTGAGGTTGATACAACTACAGCAGATCTCTAATGTATTTTGGTAGTAAGCTATTCAGTGAATTATAAACTAACTAGAGCAGGGGTGTCCAGTCCTCAAGGGCCGCTGTCCTGCAGTTTTTTGATGTGCCACAGGTACAAAACACTGCGATGAAATGGCTTATTTACCTCCTCCTTGTTCTCCAGAGCCTTGCTAATGACCTAATTATTCTATTCAGGTGTGGTGCAGCAGAGGCTCATCAAAAAGTTGCAGGACACCAACCCTTGAGGACTGGAGTTTGACACTTAGGACTAGAGTATTAGTTCTTTAAGCCTGGAAATATTCTTCAGATGACAGAAGGCTGACTTTGTAACTGTATCTGTGTCTCTGAAGGTTCAGGTCAGAGGTCATCACTACTCCCAGATTTCAGGCCTGATCTCGTTTCTAGCTCTGCATTGTCTCCATGTTTTGCATACATTGTACTTTATACATGTGTCATCGACCCACATTGGGTGAGTAGTAATAATGTTTTTGGATATCCATGAATATAAACAGTATTCAGTTATTTGAAAATTATGAATTTTTAGCATTGATTGGAAACAACAATGGAATGTACCTTAAAATGGCACATTCCATTGTAAGGCCAGGCAAAGCATGTAGCATCCTTCTTGCATAGAGTAATCTAAAGCTCTGTACAGTAAATTAAAGGAACATATGAGAACGCTGTCTTGAAAGCAATTCATAAAAACAAAGAAATTCTTAGCTCTAGCACAGTATTCTGACAAAAAGTTGCATACAGAGACTCTCATTGAAAACATTGAGTTTTTGAAAAACAAAACCTCAATGTATAGTTCCTGTACATCTCATTATTTCAGGGAGTTTTCTCCAGATTCTAAAGAAGCTAAATGTTGCTTCTGCTTTGCATAGTTATGGTCCTTTGAACAAGGAGCTCTAAAGAGCTACCCTAAACAACTGTGCCACTGTGCAGCCGTCCACCTACACTCAGGAGGTTTTAACACTTTTTAAATACACTATAATAGTAAAATTATTTGTTTCAAAGTGAAATAATTTTTAAACTGTCTCTTTTAGTTTAAGCTGTTTCTGTATTGTTTGTTTATTTTTTATATAATACTTTTAATTTAGAGTCATTAGCACTCAGAATCTATTAGCTATTAATAACTGAAATTCTAAGATGTTAGGACTGTAAGGAGTTAGTTTAACAAATATCAAAAACTCAAATAAAACATAGATTCCTTAATATTCATATCCATACAGGAGCAATAAGCACCAGGTTTATTATATTTTTTCTCTCGTCCCTTACTCCACAGAAACAAAGTCAGATGTTACTAAGTGGTGGAAAACTCCAAATAAACTCCAGATGTTCTTTTTTTAGCTGTGGAAGAACATTTACTGAAAGGACAAGCCAACTGGGAGCGGCCCACCATCTTTGATCCTGACAAAAACAGGATTCAGTCACTAATTTGGCAAATCAGAAAGTAGGATCAATCTGTGCCTGAAGCCACGGACCTCCACTAGCAAGACAGGATACCAGGAGCACATGTAGGTCTGGAGTCCCATGGCTGTGCATCATTAGTGATATATATATATATATAGATATGACTCAAGGGGCTCAGATTGTTCAATGTTTGCAGGAGAAACACAAACCTGTCTAATGATCCTGAGTCTTCTTCCCCTGTCAGTTCAAAGGAAACAAGAAAATGGTGTAGTTTACACCCTTTGGGATCATTTCCCCCTGCCATGTTTCCATATTTTCCCTCCTGGTGGTGTGGAGTGGGAGTCCTTGCCAGACCCCTCTACCCCTCCCCCCGCCTCACCCCTGTTGTCACAATGAACGGAAGCAGCCAGCTGGGACCTTTTTGGGTAACAGGAGAACTTGCTCTCTGGGGTCTCATTTTCACATCCAAACCTCCAAACTATGCCGTCATATCCTGACTGCTACCAAACAGCACACAATACTCTGAGATGAGACATTGTTGCCAGAGGATGAGGGTGTGTGCAGGCCTCGCACCGGGTCTCACAGATGGATTTACATGCATCATTTAAGGGTGTCGTTAGTGGAGTGGCATTCCAATAACAGTCTGAGGAAATCCCTGCTCCTGACCAACACTCGGTTCACTCGGCCATGAAGACGTAACCACGTGGCTGCGGGGATGTCCTCCAAAAACGTAGCCATGGTGACGTCTCTGTTTTTTGTTTTTTTTTTCCATGAGCTTCCCCGGTTTCTGAATATATCAACTGGGCTTCAGTTGGATATTGCTGTATGTGTGTGCGTGTATCCTGCAGGGTGAGCAGATTCTCATTTCTCATTTTAGCACAAATGTGCGATTGTGAATGTGGTAAAAGTGGGAGTGCGCCTTTGAGCGCATTGAAAAAAAACAGGAAAGGAATTTCATGTGACGATGGGGTTTCCCTGTTCCCTGTCTGGCTCTTGGAAAACTCCTGCGTACCCTGGAGTTCCCTCTGAAGTGGCAGACTGTGTCTAGGACTTTGCTGAAAGAATGGCAGTGCAAAGTCATCCGGGAGTTCTTCCATCAAAGTTCTCCTTAGAGTATGAGTTAGTAAGAAAACCAGTTTGTACAAATCTACAAACCTTTTTTAGGCATGAACCTCATGATACTAGCTTCATGGTGTTTGTTAGAGATCATTTCTGTAATTGTCAAGTTTGCTTCACATGATCTGTGGAGTCATGAATTGACGGTAAAGATCTAAAATTCCTGCCCTCTGGTACCAAGGTTACAGAGGTTGTTTTCTGTTTACTCTGTCAGTTTCTCATTTATGCCGTCTGCATAAATGCGTCTTCGAGGTGGGTCATACTTCTGGTATATATTTAGATAAACTGCTCAGAGACTTGCTGAATGTTCAAAGAGGATTTGCGTCCACGCTGCTTGTTTGCACTTCCTTTAGATTTATTTAGAGGTTAAAAATGTTTATATCTGTTCAGTGTTGACACTGTACCATTCAGCAGTGATGCTTGTGGGACTTTCTGTCAAATAAGTCCTCAAAGATATCTGGACATAACCTATTAGCTTAAGTGGAGCTCTGCAGGTTCACACTCTAACCTCACAGCCAGAAGGCGACCAGTTCTATTTTAATGGGGTCTTCTTATCTCATGTGTTTTCTAGACATTTTATAGCACAATCAAGTGACTATATTACCTTAAATTGATATAAAAATGACATAAAATTGATATAAATTGATATAAAAATGATATATCAAATTTGACTCAAAAGAAACTTGACTTTGTAATTCAACTCTTTGAAATTGGGCCAACAGTTGAGGTATGTTTTTGATAGGGAATAATATTATAACATGATATAAAGTTCAAAAAAGTCAATTTTACATAACGCTGTCCCTTTAAATGACTTTATGTCCAGCAATTAGTTACACCTACGGACCAACATTTTCAGTCAGTGATGCTAAAAGCTAGAATGGACGGACAGACCCCAGGTTTAAAGGCTTTCACATACTTCACCCAGACCTGAATTCACCAACTCTGTGCTGTTAGCATCTCCCAAAGCTCAACCAGAAATGACCTAAAGTCATACCCTGTGGTTCTCCCTCAGCTAGACCCAATCCATGGGCATCTGTAGAAGTGAGATTCAGACTTTTGTCATCCCCAGGTCATGCTCCTTATGCAGCTATGTGTGATGGTATGGATTGGTTGTCTACATATGAGATGATGAACTTGAGTAATTTTGTTACAGGGTCTTCTAAAAGCTTCTGTAGTCATATTAAGATGGCAGACACAGGTGTCTGCCCAATACATTTAAGTTTCTGTGTAATTTTTGGGTAAAAAATAAATAAAACATCGCACCTTGATGACCACAGGATTCCCTTGTGGAACCAACATCAGTCCACTTTCACCCACACAGACCAGGTGCTGAATCCTTGCTAAATTGCCTTAAATGCTGTTATGTCAAGTCATCTTTTCTCTGTGTTGACCTATGCTCAAAGATCTTAGTCACTGACACTCCAGTAACTGAAAACACTAACACCTGCACCTTGCACATAAAATCCCTCAAATGAATGATGTATTTTATGAAATGAAATCAGACTTCTGTAGCATTTTTTAAGACCCTCACAAGCATTTTAAGTCTTGTCTTTATGTTTGAAATCGATCATTCCCATTCAATCACACACTGATAGTGCCTCAGCTACCCTGGGACAGTCCGATAAAAGCAAGGCAGCCATGTCACACCAATATTGGTGCTGGTGTCCGACCGACACCAGCAAGCAAAGCTGGTAAAGCGTCTTGCTCAAGGACACAACGACAGAGACAGAATCTAAACTTTGATCCAACGAGTTCAGACTGAACTCCGTCGCCTCTGTCACTCTGCACCATCGATTTATGTAAATCATTTTGCAAAGATACTACAGCAGGGCTTCTGCCAGTGAAAAGGCAGCTGGTTTGTTATTTACTGATCTTTCCCCACTCTGTATTTGCCACATCGCCATGGAGCCTAATAAGGAATCCCAACACATGCTTCCTCCCGAAGCCGCAGGAACGTGCTAGAGGAAAGCCCTAAAGCAGCCACCCTAGGAAGCCTGGTGCTGCCATGACAACCTGCTACTAAAAGTTGAAAAGTGGAGTTACCAGGGTAGACGACACTCCTGACGGAGCTCAGACGGGGTGTTTGTGGCAGAGCAGAACAGACGTCATTGCCAGAGAATTCTGGCTCTCTGCATTGTGGTTTTGCAGTTATTGTCCTTGCATGTGTACTGGTGATTTGGCAGGCATGCGGGCTCATGTGTGGGTTTGCTTATTACTCATAGGGTTCTGTTTATCTGCAAAAAGAATGGCAAAGCTTTGACTGGTGTGTGGGTGTGCATTTTATGTGTTTTGGCTATAGTTTATGTTTATATTAGAAAAGAAATGTGTGCATGAATACTCAAATATGCATACTTGCAACCCCGGAGTTCTCATTGCTGGATAAGAGTTCCTGATGGGTGTCAAACAAAGAGGGGAGACAGGGAGGCAATGCTGGGCACCTCAGGGGCTTGAGTCCTCTCTTGTACTAAACCTTGAGTTGAGCCTCCAAGACCAACTAATCTGGAGGGAAAGATAAATAAAGGCATCCAAACCATTTTCTTTTTCATGTAAGACAGGTGTCTCAAACTTGGTTTCATTTTAGACCCTATAAGGTCATAATTGTTGTCAAGGGTAGAATGTTCCAGGATGTCTTGATAAAAGTGTTCAAACATTAATAAGTAGATGAGTTCTTACAATAAAATAATATTGAACATCTTTTAATACTGAAAAGTCCCTCCAGGAGTATGTCATTGTTTTTGTGATTTCTCACAATCAAATACCCAGATTTTGTGGTTTGAATCAAGTATTTCCAAGGAATTTTGTACTATTTGTGCTCATGTATGACAGTAAATGTGACAAAGTTACTCACCATGTTGACCTCCGACAATATCTTTTCAATATTCAATTTAACAGCCAACGCTCAGTACATTCTGATGACGTCACCACATCACGCAACTCTCTGCCTGTGCGTCACAATCCGGAAACAAGCCAATTGAAAATAAAGCGGGAAAATGTTTAAAAATTACAGATAAGGATTAATGTTAACTGAAGCGGGAACACCGCCTGTGACCCATGATGAACCGCGTCAGTTTAAGCTGCAACAAAAAGTAAGTTAGCAATTGTGTGTGTTTGTGTATGTTTGCGTGTGTTTGTGTGTGTTTGTGTATGTTTGTGTGTGTTTGTGTATGTGTGTGTTTGTGTATGTTTGTGTGTGTTTGTGTATGGGTGTGTGTGTGTGTGTGTGTGTGTGTGTATGTGTGTGTTAACTCTTTAATTAGATCCTAACTCGTGACGGCTCCTCCATCACAGTAACCAGTAACTAAACCACACATTGAAAATGGATCAGAGTAAAAGTTTGCAATTCTGTTTGGAAATATAGTGAAGTAAAAGTGAAAGTTATCAAAAATGTTCATACTCGAGGAAAGTATGAAGTACTATTTTTACTTCATTACTATACAACACTGCTGGCTGCTATGGGCATAAAAGAGGAGAAACTCATAGTGTGGTCACTATCCTCCTCTGACCTCTGACCCTATTGAGAACCTTTATAGTTTCCTCATGCAGAAGATCTGAGGGTGGGATGCAGTTCATATCAAACAGCAGCTCTGGGAAGATATTCTGACATCCTGCAAAGAAATTCAAGCAGAAACTTTCCACAAACTCACAAGTTCAATGGATGCAAGAATTGTGCAGGTGATACCAAAGAAGGTCCAATATTAACATGTAACTCTGTCTGTTAAGATGGTTTTGATTGAAATAGCTTTTGATTTTACTACACTTAATGCTGCACATTCAAAGAATGACTGTTTGCAGTTCTTTATAATTGTAAAATGTTTAGAAAATCTGGTGTGCATAATAATTTGGAACCGTGCATTTTGAGTTTTTCATGTTTGAAAAAAATACTGTTCTCATGGGGAACTTTGTTCAGTTAAATTTGATTTACACTGTAATAGATCATTACTTGAAAATTATACTGAACATCATTTGCATTGAACATTTAAGAAAATCTGAGAAAATATCACTTGCATAATAATTTGGAACACAGTGTACATGAGAGATCAGGTCATTGTTTTACACCTCACATATTAGATGATGATGATGTTGATAATGTTGTTGTTTGTGCTACGCAGTAATCTCATGTAAGCTTGGAGTCCTTAAAGAAAACAGATGGCGTGAAATACTTTGAAAACACTCTGTATTGCTTTTCTGGAAACTTCAGGGCAAGAGTGAGTCATAAGAACTGAGCCTCCAAAATGGAAAGATGCAATTAATTCTCTCACTTCTGAAAAGCAAGAGTGCAGATGACTGAAAATTCACTGTCGACAATGAAGGTTACATGTATTGCCATTAGTTTGACAACAGAACCGAAGATGTTACAGGTACGATGAGTGACAAAGAAAAAAACTAAGAATATTTTATCTTCTCTGAGTCATTGGAGTTGTCACATACAGGCAGGTCCAAATAGCAGAGACATCCGTTTGACTAAGCCCAAAGGCAGCCAGTGTGGACTTGCTCCCAGTCACCTTCAGAATGTGGCCATGAGTGTGTTTGTCTGTGTTTTACTACTGTATCCAAGGTGAAGAGGCCCCGTCTCTAAGTTTCCAACCTCCTTCTTCGGAGTGGCAATTTCCTGAACCTAGGCCAGGAAACTCTGCGTCGGTCAGTTGGGTTGAAAAGCTGAGTGAATGGTGGGAAGGTGGGGTATGTGGGAGCAAAGAAGGGTGTGGTAGGCTTTATATAGACACACTATCCGCCTTGATCGGCTGATGCTAGTGGCAAAGTGGACGAAGGCGTTCTTTCTTCTTGTGCAATAGAAAGTGAAAAGGAAACATTGTGAAGCTAAGGTAAAGAGACAGAAAACAAGAGCTAAAAAGGGTCAGGGTGTTTTGTAAAAGCATAAGCTAAAATGTGACAGTGAAGCAACTCCAGACACACCAAAGGCTAGAGAAGAGAAGAGGTTACTATTGATGTTGGTGTTGTGTTATTGTTGTACCTTAAATGATCAAACTCCGTCTGGCCAAATCAGGTTCCTAAAGAAACATCCAGAAGAGCACTTCCCCAAGTTTAAAGTTAAAAGTACAGGAGTCAAACCCGATGGATGTATCAAAACAATCAGCTATCAATGACTGTCACCCAGACTGACTACAAAACACTTGCAGCAAGACTTTGTGGCAGCTGCCTGTGCACTGAGGTTTCAGTTTCCACACTGAAGACAGACAGATTACGATGCCTGAACTCCAAATTCGTTCTGTGGAAAAGGTGAACTGAAACAAGAACATCTTGGTCCCAGGAATCAGCAGTTTGTCCTGAGGACAAATAATGAAGCGCATGCTGAAATTAACACCGTGCCTGCAGCGAAGCACGGTGATGACTCAACTCAGTGATTCTCTGGGATTTTTTTTTTTTCTTCCTGTGACACTGGAAACCTGCAATTTATAGAGGGCAAGATGAATTTCACCAGGCACCAGAAAATCCTGGGAGAAAGCTGAAACTGACAGGGGAAAGATCCCTATCAACTCCAAATCCTATTCAAAATTCAAAAATACTTTATGGATCATAAAGGAAAATTAAATATTGTAATTTTTCAAGGTTTGATTTTAGAAGTTACTAGAGCAGCCATTACTGTGGTCTATATTGAACTTTGCTTGGATTTGAAACTAGCTGTTACGCCATACAAGCACCAATGAACTGAAAGTCTTTATCCAAAGTGGGCCAGGTTCCTCATGCTGCCTGAAACTAATGTCTGGCCTTTAAAAATATTTGTTACTGGTAAATGAATAGTGTAAATAAAAATAGTAATATTTTTGTACTAAGTACAAAATATGCATAGGCTTAAGAAACTGAACAATCTTGATGCCTCTGCAGTCAATGAAAAATGGTCTTTCGCATTTAAATTGACATGAACCACTTTTGATAACAGTTGTGTTACACTAAATATAAAAGTTTTCCTGTTTGATTTGTTTATTGTTAAAAGCTTTCAGTTTGTGTATTCTACTAGGAAACGTAATTTGTATTAGGAGTTGAATTTTTACATGTCACAAAAGCATACTCTAATTAGCGAGCTGCAGCCCTCCAGCTGTTGTTTTGAACATTAGCCGCCCTGACCTGCATATTCCTGCAAAATAACAATCAGCCAAAGCATTTCCATTTGGTCAGACGTGACCAGGGACCTGAGATGCAGAGATAACTCCTCTCATTTCATGTTTGGCCACACAAGGAAAACAATCTCATACTTCCTGATTGTTATTAATTGGCCTTAGCTTGTCCACT